>NW_027115923.1:225964-226752 GCF_000696795.3 Halyomorpha halys
ATTATTTATCAATTAGTATATTTTGAAATTTATTTATTTAAAAAAATATATATCATAACATGTATAAAGTCATTTTTAAAACAAAGGTACAAATCAATGCAAATGTACTATAAGATTAATCTTTTCATCATGTAGAAGTAATTTTCATAGTTTTGTGTTATATCCTCTGTGTGTTTATTACTAGTTATCAGAATTTTTATTTATGAAAAAAAAATGTTAAAAATAATTGCTTACTAATGAATATTCTTATCAGTATTGCCACTAGATACCCTGTTTCTAATGAGTATGTGAATGATAATGTATGGTTGGGCTCATCCGTTATGCTTTTTGTATATTACATTAAAATACGTATATTACATTTCATTTGCAATGTCACTAGAACATGCTAAAGCAAAGCCATTTTTCAGCTTTTGGAGAGAAATGCAAAAAACACTCTTCAAATTTTCCTGTTTGATCAAGGCATGTCCAACATTTGTGAAATAGGTTCAGGTAAATCATGTTTATACTCAGTAAGAACTGAAAGAGCAGAAGGGTTTTTTTTTTTCCACAGAGGACAGAAAAGGGACTTTTTTTTTCACAGAGGACAGAAAAGGGATTTTTTTTAAAGCACACTTCAGCAACATCACAGGTTTAACCAAAAAATTAAATGTAATATGTATATTTAAAAAAAAAAATCGTTGATTACTTTAATTTCATTTGGAATTTTGGATCTTTGAAAAATGCTTGGTTCAGGAAAAAACTTAAAAAATATTCAACATTTTTTTTTTCTATTTTGTTGTGAAGCCAGT
>NW_027115923.1:227193-227928 GCF_000696795.3 Halyomorpha halys
AAAAAAAAAATGAGGTAAGGCAAAGCATTATGTAATATGTGAAGGGTCAAATTCAACGTGAAAAAAAAAATAACAATTGAACGAAAGTGATAAATATGTGTGTTGAGCAACCATGAAAAAATCTCTAGGATAAGTTTCATTGTTAATAAAAAACGCTCACTCTTGCTGTTTTTGACATTAATTCCCACTCCATCTCTTGCTCTTCATTATCCTGCCTGACTTGGAAGTGAAAATTTCTTTTTTCAGTTTTTAATCTTATTTCTTAATTGTGAGTAATTTGAGATTTTACTTTGATTCAAACATTCAGTGGATAAGAGTATAATATTGAAAATAGGCATGATTATAAATTAAACAATAAAGTTGATTTTAGCAGGATTTAGGGTGATTTTTACACATTTTGAGTTTTAACTGCATGATTTTGGGTTATTACTACACCTTTTCATTCTTCACATCAGAAAAATCTCGTCTCTTATAATGACTATTGTTTTGTTTTAGTTTATCTGAAAATTATTTGTTTTTTATTCAAACATTGTATGAACGATTTTAATTTTGATTTTTTTTTTCTCATTGTATATTAAAATTTTCATTCCAAATTTTATTTTTAGGTAGTGAAATTTTGGATTCAAACTAATTTGCCTATTTCTCATTTAGAAGATGTATTTTATGCTTTTTGGAACAGTACTGCTGTACATTTTAGTAAATTATTTTTCAGGTAATTTTTTATTTATAATTGTT
>NW_027115923.1:228060-229203 GCF_000696795.3 Halyomorpha halys
TGGTTTATTAAACCAATATATTACTAAAACCAATATATGATATATATCATATATTCATATACCAATTTTATTTATTAACATATATAGTAACCATAGTTATGACTGATCGTCAAATAAAGCAATCATCATCCAAATAAATTACTTTATTTGGATGATGATTGCTTTATTTGACGATCAGTCATAACATATATAGTAACCATAGTTATGACTGATCGTCAAATAAAGCAATCATCATCCAAATAAAGTAATTTATTAGTGTTTGAAAGCAATAATTGATTTTTCAAAATTCCCATTTGTTATTTATATAATGTATAGTGATTGTTTATAAAGATGATCGGCTATTATTATCAAATGCGCCTCACTCAGAGCTGGATGTCTACCCAGACATCTTTTCCCTTCACAGCCTGAAAACAGAGTAAGGACCCAGAGCTTATCTTGCCAAGTAGGTCCCTTGGCCGGTCAGGGATTAGTCCTATAGGTGGTAGTTCCCATAGTGTTTCCTAGGTGGCACTATAGCTAGTTGACTTCGATACTACTAGCTAATACCCCTTGGTCCTTGTGATGATAAAATTAACCCCCACCTAGACAGAGAGAAACATAGAAAGTGACAGATAATGTTAGTGTATAGTTACAATATGAAATTTTCATCTGTTATTTCATAGTATTATCACTAAATACTGATATTATTTATCATTTGATAGGATCCTACATTATTTCATTACATTCACCTTGTATAATTACGAATTTTTTTGTTACTTATACCACTCATCATATTTCTGTTAACTTGTTATTGTATTCATTTTATTATTTTTAATATCATTTATATATATATATAAAAATATATAATTTTTAAAGTAAATTTTATTTATAATACAGTATAATATACAATGTTATTGCAGGGTTGATTCAAAGTATAGTTACTTTAACTCAAACTTTTCTACTAAGTTCAAATTAAAAGTGATGGAATCCATGATTAGTGAAAAAGGTATGTTATTTAAATTATTTATCAATTAGTATATTTTGAAATTTATTTATTTAAATACTTTGGTATCATAACATGTATAAAGTCATTTTTAAAACAAAGGTACAAATCAATGCAAATGTACTATAAGATTAATCTTTTCATCATGTAGAAGTAATTTT
>NW_027115923.1:229253-245518 GCF_000696795.3 Halyomorpha halys
ATTAAGATTTAATGTGTTACAAAAGAAATCTTTAAAAAAAAACACAATAGTTGAGATAGTAAAATTATTATTTCCTTTAAAAATGCTTCAAATATTCTTTTTATATTATCAAATATTATTAATAATATTTTGTTCACTTGATAAGTAATCAGTATGTACAATAGCAATATGGCCATTTAATCCATGTAAGTCTTCTTTTGTCTATTGTTACCTTAATAATTGTAATCATGTGTTAATTGTCTTTGTAAATACTTTTGTTCTTTAACTGAGAATCTAATAGCTTGGCAAAAGTTCTAAAAAAAACCAAATACATTAAATTTATCTATAATTATTTAATCTTGTTATAATTATTTCTCAAGAGAATTTTCAATATCGTTCTGCATATTTACAATATATTTTACTTTGAAATAAAAACCGTCTGTGTAAAAAAATGTTCAAAAAAAACAAAAAGATGTTTGTGATCTGTGTTATTAGAAAAAGTAGTTCATCCAGAACTAAAGCTAAGGATTTATTTGCATAAGTGCTCTATAGATAAGGTTGGAAAAGATAGTTATCACTCTGATATTTATGGTTTTACTTGCTATATGTGTGAAAGCATAATATAGATTGATATGTTCGTAATATATCTACTCATCTTTTGTATTTTTTTTTACCTTGTGGTTTAATTAACTAATATATTGTTACAATTTTTCATCAGATATAATATTTAAATTATTGATACATCACATATTCTTTGTTCTTTGATTGTAAAAAAAAATTGCTATGACTATTTGATATTAATACAACCTCCATGGTCATGTTTTAGGAAATAATGTAGATTGTATATTGGAAGGTTGTTCCAGTGTAAACGATGTATTGACTGCCTTGAAGAAAGTTGATGATTATGTTGATGTAGTAAGTATGTTTTATCTTTTTATTTATCGTATGAGGTATATAATCATAAAAAATTGTAAGTGAAATAATGCTGCTTTTAACACGACTGCTGATGATAAGAAATCTTATAGTTAGCCATTTTGCCTAGGATACCCGCTACAAATCATCTCCAAGTAAAAATACAAGATTACTCGTAGTTGTTGTCCTAGGCAAGAATGCAAACTTGCTAATTGGCAGTCAATGTGTTAAAAAATAATAATTTTGTTTTTTAAACTAAAGTCAGCATTGTTAAAACATACTAACATTAGTGTGCCAGTTTATTAGAGGTCAGTGTATTTGAGTGGCTTGGATGCAGAAGTAGTTTTGTAAGTATCTTAAAACTGAAATCTAGCTGTTAATAGTAAATTGTTCAAGGAAAGGTTAGACAAACTTGTTTAATTTGTGGAAGCCTTTCTCTCTCATTTCCTTATATATATATATATATATATATATATATAGATAGATAGATAGATAAATATATATATATAGAGAGAGAGAGTTTTTTATTCTATAATTTTTTATATCTCATATTGTCTTTGAATATCTGACATCCAGTTAGAGCACAATGCTAATCACATTGTTTTTCAAAATAATAATTAGTTTACCATCATTTACCTCTTCCAGAACTAGCCTCCTGGTTTATCCTTTACATTTTAGTTATATGTAAAAAGTTGCTTTACAAGGGTTAATTTAATGTATTAACCACTTAAATTGTTTGTTGAAATTTATAAGATACTTTGGGAAAAAGTACATGGGGAAAAGTACCTATTTAAGGAAACCAATTCTCATTTTCTGTGTTTGTGAAATTTTTAAAACATAAAACTTGATATATAAAACCATTTGAATATTGTCTATATATTATATGAGTTTAACATTTATTTTTAAACATAGAATCAAAATTCCTGGTAATTTATGAGTATTTTTATAAACAAATACTTAAGGTTTTTAAACTCTAAAAAAATATGGACTATGTTATTAAGTAAATTCAAATTCTTTTCTCATTTTTATTTTTCAGACCCTTGATGATCAATCAATGAAGACGATTACTTTCGAAAAATATTCTGAGTTTTCAAATCAAAATAAGAGTAGCTGATAGATATCTGAATGTTTTATGGTAGAATCACAGATGAACTATGAATCTGAATCTTGTATCATATGTCAATATGTAAATTTTTATGCAACGTTTATAATTGTAATTAATGTAAATATAAAAAACCTAAATTTCTATGTAATTATGTTTCTATTCTTCTTTTTTCTTTCTCTCTGATCATATTTTTTGGTGTCTAAGGAGAATATACAATATATGAATGAAGAATTAGAAATATATTTTCAATTTTTTCCCCTAAATTTGTATAAAAACATGGAAAAATCTTAAAGAAGTAAGTACTTCTCATTTGTCCGTGTTTTTCCTGAATAAATAAATTGATGCATTTGATTGAAAATGGTTTGACACATGAGCGCACATGAACACACACACACACACGCGCACAATCCACAGATTTAATAATTGGATTAATCTATCCAATCAATAAACTCAGTGTATATAATGTAGATCAAAACTGTGATTGTAATTCTTAATAAGCATATATCTCACATGAAGATTGGCAAAAGAACAAAATTTTATCAATGTAAGTGTAATAATCTGTATTCAAACAAACATAAATATTATTTTCTTTATTCTTTTAATTATAAAATTATCGTCTAATAAGCAGGAATATAATAAGAAATATTAAGATAAAAAGATACTAGTGTATTTAAAAAAATAAAAATAGCTATACGCATTAGTAAGATATAATTTAAATCGTGTTTTATAAAATTAAAATAAATAAAAATTATTGTTCTTGCAAATAGGTAACTTGAGCAATACACAGATAACAAAGCAATTAATGGCAATACTAATTAGGTATATAAAACAAAAATATATTATTAACATTACAAAACTAGTTTATTATTACTATTAAATTATAACTCTCTTTTAAATATAACATGAAACATTTTGTATAAAATATATTATAAACAAATAAATGAAATATAATACATTATATACAACTTTATGACAAGATAGATAGAAAATTTGGTTTATTAAACCAATATATTACTAAAACCAATTATATTGGTTGTAATACAAAAATACTGAAGTAGTATTTTAATTTATTTTTAAATAACATTCTTAACACTGCTTTTTATAAATATACATTCACTAAACTAAATGGTAATAAAACAACTTAAATGTATTCAACTTAAAATTAAGTCATTAGAAGATCACCTGAACATCAAAATAATATGATATGTTGTAAAGAGGTAATTCAACATATTATTTGCTAAAGTAGATAAATAGTTATACTTCAAACAGATGAAAACTAGTCAGATTATAAAATGTATTAAACTTGAATTTGTATATTTACATTTTACTTTCATTGGACATTAGTTAAAAAAAGATGCATACTTTTTAACTACCTATTTATTAACTAATTATAACTATGAGAAAATGCTTCAGTACAAACTAGATGGTTCAATACAGGGAGTTCTTGAATGAAAAGAATTTTATTTAATCAAATAGTTGTAAATTTTTTATATATATCAACAAATATTTATAAATAAATCAATATGCTATTCATTTCAAAGAATTGCAAATTAAAAAGAAAAAAACACAAGATGTAACATTCAATACATCAAGAACTCCCTGAAATAAACAATTGCATCAATATTACATAAGGCATTCTTTCAAAACATGAACATTTTTATTGGAATTGATCTATTTTTATGGAATTACAGGATTCCTTTAACACAGCCCTAACTTAATATTTTGATTCCTTAATAGGATTAAAGAGCTCTAAATAAAAACAAAATTTGTATTTTATATATTAAATAATCTCATAATTACAAAATTTAAAATAATACCATTCAGTTCTATTCATAATTATGATTAGTCAACTTATGTTAGCTTTCCACTGTAGCTGTTGAGGCATACCGAAATTAAGAATCAGCATCCCCTCCATCACAGATATATTTTCCTAAAAGCAAAAAAAAAAAAAAAAATATAAGCAGCAATTAAATTTTTAAATAAAAGGAATATGGTCAGAGTGCAATCAAAAGAACTCAAATAGTAATTTACCTAATGCTTTTTTTATTTAAATTTTTAAGTTATAAATGCTTACATAAATAAAAGAGATAAAATAAAAAACTGGAACATAAAACCTCCTGAATAATTTCTAATTTAATTATTATTATTAAAAATACTGATACCAGTATGCATATATAACTTTATCAACATAAAATAAGAACAAAAATAAATATTGAATATAATTTCAATGAATTAGTAAACTCCTAAATATAAATCTATTATTTTACCATTGGTTGTTATCTTGTTCTGTTCTTAGCCCTGAAGAAGGCTAGAAACTCTAACCGAAACGTTGGCACAAATAAATAGGTTACACAAACTTATTTGTGTTTCATTTTGACCGCACCCCCAACCATCTTCTCCTCGTAAGTCATCCACGGTCAACTATCTCTCTTAATTATTCTTTTACCATAATACTACTGTTCTGTGACCACACACTTACATATAACCTAACAGTATATAATAAAAGATTTAAGAAATGGCAATAACTGAGAACAGGCTACATTTCAATTTATGTTTTTCAACACTAAAACCCGTACCCATGTTTTATCCACTGCTATTAGATTAACAATTAGTGACACAGGATATAATGAACATAATATCAGTTATATCACACAGAGTGTAATATCAGTTATAAAATGAATGAATGAAAAACTGACTTTATAACTTAGTCTCCTAAAGACATTTCAAAGCTCAATTCAAGCAACATAATGTTTTTTTTTTTGGCTGGCTACACTATGAGGATTTAATTAAATTATAAAATATAATATAATATAAAAGACAAATAAAATGAATGATCATATAAATAAAGTATTACTAAAAAAATTGAAAATAGTTAGTTACCTATTTGTACAACAACACAGACATTTATTCTAAACATGTATGTGGATGATTGATCATTGAGGAGATGGAGAAAGAAATGGTGTTTAAATGAGGTTAGGAGGAAAATTTACGAATGGAGATGGGAAAGGAATTTCATAACAAGTTACAATGATAAAAGATATTTCAAAGGAAACAGTTCAATAAGAAGGGAAATACAAATTGGTAGACAGAGATCTTGTATTCAAGAGGTGAATGGAAGAATACAGGGTGAGGTCATGCAGGTGTCAATAATACAGGAAGGTTATTTGGTTTTAAGGATTGTAATAAAAAAGTAATGTCATTATAGGACATGTCTTATCCTAAGATGAAGTAAGATCACCTTTCTATACTTAGCATCCATAGTCAAAGTAGAGGAGACGCTGTGGGAGGGATACTAGAAGATGATAAGGACTTTGGGAAAATGAAATATGGAATCTGTAACTGAAAAATTTAGAGAGCTAAATTTAATTAAAGAACACAGTCATCAACATGTAAAAATAAACACCAAAACCTAAAGTTGTTACTTCATGGGCTAAAAAAAATTATTTTTAATTTACTCAAAAACAATAGCACATGGACAACATGATTGCTTGCATTCCAGTGAGTAAACTTGTTTCAGCACAGTTTTATTTTGTAAATAACAGCAACCATAAAGAAACACAAGGATGATTGAAGGTACACTACGATCAAGGTATAACAGTCTCCCCTACAACCAATATCATCCTGGAGTTCACAAGACACCTTGAGCATGTCATGTCAAAAGGGTGGAGGGATATATAAATTAGTAATCATTCTTCACTTAAATGATATTGGGATAGGTGAATTAAGTATAGTAAGTTCTTTATAGAGATAAAAAATAACTTTAATAATAAGTCAGAAAGAAGATCTATGAGTAATACCTCATCAGAGAAGTTGTGAATATGAGGGTAGTTTGTTAGGAATAGGAGAAGTTTAAGATCTGAGCGACAAGGAGTGGAATTAGGTTAAAGCACAATCAGATGAGGGAATGTTATGGAGTTTAGTAGGAAAAATTGAAAAGTTGAAGAATCGTATTTCAAGTGAATTAAGAGAATTTGAAAAATCAAACAGGACAAAGAATGTGATTTTCTGTTGGTCTATAGAAGAATAATGATCTAGAATAATTTTTAGCAAAACCATAATAAATAAGTAGGACTGAAGCCTGATGGAAAGGATTGACAAGAGAATTATTATATAATGAAGAAAAGAGAGGAAATAACTGCCTGTCAACTCAATATAAAACTTTACATAATTAAAATATTACCTGATACAAATCTCTTCTTCACAAGCGATAGCCGGTAACCATGACCAATTAATTGGAATTCTATTCCTGATAAAGTTGCTCCTTCACAATTAAACTGAGCAGCAATTGTTGCCAATGAACTGGGACCATTTGAAACTTCAAAACGCCCGCGCAATGACCCAATACCATGGTTGTCACAATGTAATGATAGTTCAGTAAACTTCCATATAGCTCGCTGATTTTCTTGCATCCTAAGAAGCAAACATTAAAAAATTAAATACAGAGTTCATACATAAACAAATAACTTCTTTCATTGCAAAAGATGATGAAAAGTAAAACTTTCTAAAAAAAAAAAAATATTAGCAACTAATTTAAATACATTTTAATAAACCATTAACTAATTATAAAATCATCTAATTATAGTATATTAATATATGGCAATTCCTAAGTTGAGAAAATTTGATGTTATTAAAATACAAACTATAACAAGTATGAAAAAGTAACTTTCAAACTTTTATGAATTACAATTGCAATTGCATTATTGCATTATACCTTTTATGAAGGTATCATTGAATTATACCACACAGGTATCTATTTTAATGATATTCTTGGCATGGGGACATGGGAGGTGCTATCATTTATTTGAATATTCAAATCTAATAAATATCTTAAGAACCGATGTATGATCAACAACCGATACTTTTAACTCTTATCTGACAGTAGTACCACTGGTATTACAAGAAACTCTTGCGTAAATGTGAAAAATAATTGAGATTCAAGGAAACCTGCCAAGGTAAAAGAACAAAGTAAATTCACATATTAGCATTACAAATTATTTGTCTTATTATTTAATTTTAAAAATATTGTTTTTGTTGTTTATATCTTCTAACACTGATCTAGTATAAAGAAGTAAACCAAAAATCATGATAAAGGTAAAATAAATAAAACAAGAAATAAATAAGCAACATTTTTCTATAAAATCCATACAAATGAAATGATACGGATATGGTTACTAGTGAAGAAAATAAGTTAGAGCCAAGTGGAAATGAATACTTACTAACATATAAAACTAAGAAAACACATTAGTCTAACTAAAATCAATAATAGTAGAAAATAAGATAAAAGCAATATTAAATAAACCACTAAATAACTAATGAATAAATTAATAAAACTGAATGAAAGGTTTAACTATTGATTTAAAGGGCAAGTATAGCTTTACGATATAAGTAATGGAAAAAGAAGAGAACATGAAAAATGATTGATATAAGGCATAAAGATAAATGAAAGGAGACCACAAAGAACATCTTAAAATTAAGTGAAATAACCATAAAATAGGCAAAAGGGTCAGAAATATTTAATAATGTAAGGATTTGTCAAGAAAAAAATAATATTTTTTTTTATTTTAATAGAAAAATTAACCAATGATAAGTAATTAAATAAAAATTGAAATTAAATACATAATTAAACTTTAAAAAAAAATTCATTATAAGAAAGTGTGTTCCCAGTATGTTTATTTAATGAGCTAAATTTGAATTAATGGAAAAAATTATAATTCTAAATCTAACTAATTGTAGCTACTACATTTTAAACCTCCAGAAAATAAAAGTAAACTAGGCTTTTATATAGGTTTTTCTCTAGCCATTTTCCACCTAATATAAACAATAAATATTTTCCCTTTAAGTATACTAAAAACAGGGTTCAGCTTAGCAATAGTTTCTTGTTAGCATAATGGTTAATAAAAACATGTATTACCAATGAGCTACAGGTTTGGATTGCATATTTTTAACACCACCATCAACAGGCACAGCAATAGATAAATTCAGCAATGGTGATGGTGAAGACATTGCATGTGAATTGTATTTGTAGTCTATTTTCAAATTTGTTTGTTTAGCTTCTCGTTTCCAGTACGCAACAAGTTGTAATGGACAAGATTCAGCACCTACTTTAGGTTTAATCTGAAATAATTTATTGACAAATAATTCTCATACAATGATATCAATAACATCGTGAAACAATATATAAAATCATACCTGATATTTTAATATATCTACATTAAAACATAAAGCAATTGGGTTTTGTTCAGACTGACGATGTAATAAAGCAGTTAAGGCACTCATGTTGAATTCATATATAGTTTCTTCCCTTATTGTTTGTACAGTATTACTAAAACATTATCAAAAAACCTTAAAAAATCAATGTGTTAAGCAGAACAAAACACTTAAGTGTTACTTCCTTAAGGAAGTAAAAATTTATTTATTCCATGACTTAATACTTAATAAATGTTCAAATAAGGCAGTGGGCATATTTTTTATAAGCTCTTTCTGAAGAGAAACTGAAAAATCCTTGCCGAGCTTTGTGTATCACAATGGTAAAAATGGTATTCATTAAACCCTAGGAGACTTAACTCTTTCTTAAGCATTCATTTCCATTTAGTTGCTGATATATTCAATATTAATATATTATGGCTCAATACATACCAAGTAAAATTAATAATGATTAAAGGGTTATCTACGGTATTGATACAAAAATTTACACTCAGCTCTAGCCATGATAGTAGAAAAGGCTAGTTTATAAAGCATGTAATACATATCATTATTACTATTGTAATGAAAGCTAAATTTATAATGAAATTAATAAATATTTGATTGGAAGAAGATAGTCTGGGTGGCGATCAATAAAGGTTTCAAAACAGTAACAAAAACTATTTATTGTTAACCCATGTTTCGCCACAATTTTACAGGGCTTCGTTAGGGCTGACAAGAATCACATTCTGACGTCAACATGATTCTTATTAGCCTTGAGGAAGCCCTGCAAAGTGGGGCAAAACGTTGGTTAACAATAAATAGTTTTTTGTTACTATTTTGAAACCTTTATTGACCACCACCTGGACTATCTTCCTCCAATCTACTTCATATGGTCAACTATCTTCTTCCAATATAAATAATAAATATTTGGAATTTATAAAATCTATTCCCCATTCATAATTATGAAAAAATTATTTCAGAAACTACTTTAAAAAAAAAAAAGAAAAAACTGATTAAGTAACAAGTGTGGCAATATTTCTAGAAGATAATGGAAAATTACCAAGAAATGATATATCATGTCTCTGAGATTACGATTTATGAAGAGCTTGAAAATTATAATGATATTGTGAATACAAGATTCTAAAATGGTATAAATCTTTCGATCTACATGGTATAAATCCTTGAAAATACATTAAAATGTGTTTTTCAGTGTCTTTTATAGCTTTCTAATGAGAATAAATAAGAGTACTAAAAAATAGATGCCAAATGAAAACCGCACATGTTGCCTCAGAGCTAAAAAGCAGTAGCCAATAAAATATTAGTGTATCTTATCAAATACCAATTTATGAAGCATTGTGTTTAAAATGTAATAATGTCTAACAGATACTTTTACTCTCATTCATTCCTAGCTAAAGTTAGGAAATTAACAGTATTAGACAAAACCAAACGAAGGGTCAGGCATTGTATCCACTGAGATTTGAACGTATGGTCAGATCATTGAGTCCTGTTATGAAAAGGGAAAGGGAACTTACACTAAGGGAAACCTGAAAACCCTAATTAAGTTGAAGAGTTGCTGATTCTTGCTATGGCTGACAGCATCAGGAACATCACTGACCATAAAACCATTTTAAAAATTTACTGGGAGAAATTTTGACAAATGTGAAGGTTATTCTTACATCTAAATAGGTAATTGATGTAACATTGATAATTTTGATGATTGATTTAACTGCTTCCTTTGAGAACTACAAGGGAGCTATGGCATGAGTAAGGTCAAGAAGTGTAATGTCCAGGAGACACAATATAGTGTTTGTTGAGAATTTAAAAAAACTTTATTAAAGCTAAATAATAATGTCAGGAATTTTGAACAATACTCACATATTAATAAGCTGTTTATTTGGTAAAATGTTTTCAATGTTTGATGAATTATAAACCTTAAAAGACAACTGGGCCGGATTAGGGTTACTGGTTAGAATACTAACAACTCCAGCAGGAAAAGATACCATCATATCACCACAGAGTTTAACTTGACACCTAAAATATGTTGATAAGATGATAAGATACTGATGTGAATTTACAGCATTATTATTTTTAAAATATACAATCAAAACATATGTTTACTTGTCTTCATCAGTTCCTCTAAAATAGGAATGGATAATTTCATGGAATGCAACAACAAGTGGAATGGTATCAGCAAGGCCAATAGTAAGAGGAGATGGCCCTCTAGAAGATCCCAAAGGGATACCAGCAGCCCTGAATTCTAAACTATCACCATGTGTTAAATTTCCCGGTAATGGGCTTCTCACACCACCCTGAAACAAATAAAACATGGATTACTGGAAGTGAAAAATAATAGAAAATAAAGACTAAAATATATTAACTACCTTATAATAAATTAATTTGTTTCAAGTATATCATCAAATACTTTAGAGGATTTTTTTTTGCAACAAATTATAGCATGTATAGTTGGTTTAAATACAACAAAAATTCCCGCCCACAGTTAATAACAATTGATATACTGATAAGCATACATTATTAACTTTTTACTTGACAAACTGAAAAAAAAGTAGGGGGAGAGGTGGAGAGTTTGAGTCCCTTCTTACCAATATTAATGGACACCATGATCAGATAACTGACCACTAATCTGAAGCTATGAGCAATAAAGTACTGTTAAGAAGTTAATGTAATGCAAGCATCAATGTAATTTTCATTTATAGTACACCATGTAACACACAAAATAATATTAAAGTTGAACTATTAAATAAAACAAGACATTTAAAAAAACAACAACAATAAATCAGTCATAGGTTTAGCTTTAACTCACATTTATTTTAAGTCAGTTTCTAATAATAATTAAAGTTTTAGTACCATATTATCATGAGGTAAAAAGATTTCTTTCAAACAGTTAAATAACATGTTATTTACTGGTTTGGGGGAAGTCCTTCAACCTCATGGTGATCTAGTAACGAAACTGTTAATTAAATAAATTGAAAATGGGCTTGGTTGGTTTTGGAATATAAAACCTCAAATAATGCTGTGACAAGTAAAATGATATTATATATTAAACGAAAACAGAACAAAAGGTGTTAATTAATTGACAATAATTCTTGATCCTTTCTTTTTTAATCTAAAAAATAATTATCATGAGGTAAAAAAATTTCTTTTAAACAGTTGAATAATTTTGGAAAAATCTGTTTCCCCATCCCAATCTAGTGCCGAAAGATGTCAAAATTGGCAGTATAATGATCAATTAAAAGTAAATTACCCAACTAACAAAATAACAATTGGCTTTAGCTTGTTCACTATTTTTATAAAAATAAACTATGTATGTAATTAAATTACATTTGTTTCATAAATACCTTGTGATTTTAACAAAATTTAACAAATGCTCAAGTGAATACACAGCTTTACACTTCATGTAACTTACTTCACTTCTTCTTGAAGGTGGCCTTGGAATAACAATTCCTGAAGCAGAGGTTGGTGTGGAACTTTGATTGGTTTTAGAGGGAGGACCTTGTATTTCCCCTACTTCACTAAATAGATCTCCAATTTCTTAAACAAAAAATAATAGAAGAATAATTAACAATCCTATAAATAAATAAAATGAGATTCATAAACATAAAATTTAATAATCAAAACTTACTTGTTTTTTGAACAATCTAAGTTTTTAATAAGGGACTACAAAATAATATTAAAACAAAAAAGAAGATTTAAAACCAATACTAAAAATCATATTTTTAAGTATGTTGGCCATTAATTTTTATTTCTTTAAAAACAGAATATCTGATAATATAGTTCAATAAACTTCAAGCAGTTGCAATGTTAAAAAAGGCAAACATTTTATGAAAATATTTAATTGATAAATGGTATGAAAAGAAAATATTTTATGAATGGTAGCTACATTTTGAGTTTCTAGGCAAGTATTCAATAGACTGACTGGCTTTAAAACTATCTAAAACCTGGAACAATCAACAAGTTGAAATAGCAGCATTGGAAAAACACCAAAATAATGGATTTCCAGCTTAAGATATATTTTAAACAGAGGTGTTTGAATACGGAGGGAGCTGATGTTTTAAATGTTTCAAAAGGCAATTTGAATTAAATAAATTAAACCCATAAATCGGAATAAGAAAAAAAATACTTGTCAATAAAAAGAGTGACTGGTTGAATGTTGGAGTATTTCACTCCTCATATACCAAGTAATGTAACTTATACACTATGAGTAGATGTCAAATCATGCCAAATGAGTAGTTGAACCTTATTAGTGTAAGTTCAAAGAAGGAAAATCCACAGCAGACTAATTTTTCACTGACAGTGATATTCTGGAAATAAGTCCAGGGAATAACATACTAACTCACCATACATATATTCATTTTATAAGTGCTTATGAGTTATACACTAGAATAACCATAAATCATACACAACTTTGTTTAGCTTAAGCAACAGCTGTGTGATACAGTAAAAAATGGGGTTTGAGAAAAATTAAAAAGGTTTTAATTAAGTCCTAACCAATAGCAGAAGATTTAATCCAATTTATAAAAGCATAGGGTAAATAAAAAAGAAATAAAAGTTTATTATATTAGCCAAATAAACCTCTAAATTTACCTGAATATCTATTTGAATCTGGAGGTGTCAGACTTTGAAGAGGAGCATAAGGGAGATTGCCAGTTGGAGTTGAAGCACTGGAACCAGTTGGACTTTGAACTAAATTCATGTTAGTTAAGTCCGAGGCTGTTTTTCTATAAAAAATATTTTCAAACTAATATTGGAATGCATGGGATTCATGACACTATCAATAAGAACTTCAAACAGTCATCAATTAAACACAATATTTCCCATTTTTAGCAATACCAATGGTGATAATTGTACCATTAGAGTAAATATACATGTTATATTATCTATTTGTGGTATATATTAACAATAAATGTACAACCAAGCATTAATTCTTTTCCTTTTCCAATATAATTGTTTTGAAATGTTCTTTTGAAGAATAGCAAAACAAATTATTTTAAGTTGTGGGCATGCAATTTTTTATGTATTACCAACAACTGCCATTAAGAACAAATGGGATAAATTAAGAAGTATATTTAATGCAAATAAGGCTCATAGTCAAGGAACTAGTGAGCAACTTTTTCACTCATTGACACAAGAGTTATGGGCTTGAACGATATTATATCATTACCAAATATTATTATAAGAAATATTACTATATAGCATTAGTCAGCCCCCATTTTATGTTGCACTGTTTTAAGTAGTTTTGAAGGTACCTAGTTAACTTATTTACCCTAGGGCAATAGGGCCCATTGTACATCACTGAAATAAAAATTGAATTTTTTTATCGAACAAAGCAAATAAAAATCAATTAATGAAAAACAAAACTATTAAATTAATTAAAATAAGATATAAGTAGATAGGAAATTTGTTTGATAGTCTGAAACCGACATGATATCAATTAATGCCTTTCCGGAAATAATCACATCAGATATGACTGAATTTTCAGTGAATAAACTACAATACTTCAAGCCCTTGTTAAGAGTGATCCATTAGTTATTTTAAATAGGAAAATGAATGATAAAAGTGTTCCATCTGT
Source organism: Halyomorpha halys (assembly GCF_000696795.3). Classification (NCBI taxonomy): domain Eukaryota; kingdom Metazoa; phylum Arthropoda; class Insecta; order Hemiptera; family Pentatomidae; genus Halyomorpha; species Halyomorpha halys. The sequence continues at coordinate 243,020 of NW_027115923.1, forward strand.
TAATGTTTCTAAAAAATGCCTTGGAATTATGCTGGAAGACAAAAATAAAGTCAATAAATTAAGTGGCAGAGGTTTGCCAAAAACTGAAATCAAATAAATTTGCAAAAAAAGTACTAGATTTCAAACAACTTTGAATTGTGTTTAACTTAAGAACTAAATTTCAAACAATAATTAAAGACAAAACAAACACTGCCAAATGAAACAAAAAATGCTTCCTCGATGTGAATTTGACAATATGTATTATCATTTTTGTCAAACAGAACTTGACTTAAAAGTGCATTTGAGGAACCTTTATAGAGAATTTACATGTTAGAACCTTATAAACAGAACCCAAACATCAGGAATAGCAAAAAATAGAACAATGCTAACAATAAGTCCTCACAAAAGACAGGCAGCAAGATCTTCCTGTGACCCATAACCAAGGCTCTCAGGGCCCATCAGCAGGAAACTACTGAAATAAAGCAACAATATCGTAGAGGTAAATATTACTAGACCCTATTCCATGAAACAGCCTGAACAACAACACAAATTATACTTACCAACTTGACAGCAAAATCAAAGCCTCAAACTGAAACCTCTTCTTAATTCCTATTTTTTATCTCTGATCATTCTGAGGAATGATATGTAAGCACATCTAACTATAAGTTCTAATAAATCTTCTGTTATATACCAAAAATAGCATGCACTGGTGGAATATCTGAGCAAAGCAAATGAAACAAATATCCTATCCAATAACCCAAAAAAGCATCGCCTTACAGTTAAATACTTAAACAGAAAATCACTTCAAAACTAACTTGTCCAAGCAAGATAAAATCAATAAAGTTAGTTATCAAGCAGAACCACCTTAAAACAGCACCTAATTTATTAAAAGAGAGAATGATAGCCTAGGACTTTTTTAGGATCAGCAAATCGCAAACATGCACTAGATAAACCAAGAGCAGCCTAGAATAATAAGAATATACTCCCTTTATATCATTGAATCCTATACCTGGAGAAGAAAAATCGTTTAAAACAAGTTTGTTTCAGTTTCAACTATTAGGGACACTAAAATTTACAGCTAACATTATTTTGAAGCACTATATGCAAGCTACAACTCCAAAAAGATGATGAATATTACAAGTCCTCTAAATCTTAAACAGCATGTGCACTATGCTTTCAAAGCCACCTGCCAAATTATAAATGTTACCAACTAACATAAATTTAGAAAAAAACTTTTAAAAAAAACTCCTGCCTGCAACAAGATTGAAGAAGACAATCCTTGAAAACAGAGGATAAACATAAATCCCATTCACAAATTGTAAGTGACACCACATAGTTAACAACCCTGAATTAAACATTCACAAACTTCCATGATTTCATAAAACCAGTTGAAGTTGTATACAAAGAATGGTAGGAACATTTTTGATGAGAATGGACCAAGGCTGGTTATAACCCAAAAATATAGATATTACTGGGAGAATTTCTTTTTACAAATTTAGGAGATCATTTTGAAAGCACATCTGAACAGAAAACACTTTTATTTATTACTGTAGTCATCCTTCCTAGTTTTCTGAAATAGAAAGAAGATTCTAAAGATATTCCTGTCAGAAAGTAATAAATAGCTTAATAGTATGAGTAGTAAGTCTGATACACTTAAAATTTAACATAAGCTACTTAACATTCTAATGCATGATAAAATTATTAATTATTTGTCTATTATTGAATTATTACAACTATTATTATGATCCAGTTATTGAAAATTTGATTTCAACAACAGATAATTAATTAAACTATGAAACCTAATAATGATAAAAAACAAATATTCTGCAATATTTTTCTATAAAATCATAACTGTTCAAGAGGATCTTCATACTATCAAAAAGTAAATAAAATATACCCTCCAATCTGTTGAGAAACAGACTGTGATCTTTTCATTTGGTTATTCAAGTTACCAGTTCCTCGCTTAGCCTAAAATATAAAAACAGAATAATATTACTTTTCTCATATAAATAATCAAAATATACAAGGCAAATATAATTACTATAAAACTATACTTTTCCTATTCAGTAATTAATCTTAAGGATTATATTCTTACACTAAGGCCACCTCAGAATCTAGTTTTAAAGGGTCGAAGTGGCCTTTACTCTTCCTACAGTTGTATTTCCTGGCATCCTTCTTCTGCCAAGTCACCTAATTGTGTGAGGAACAGACATTACCAATTATACATCTCTGATTTCCTCAAATTCGAATCCTCTGTCTATTCCTGACCTTCAAATGTATATAAAACAGCAGACAAAACCGAATCTTTCCTCATGTGGTCCTTATCACTTTGGAATGAATTCCATTCTCTCATTCACCAGTCACTACACTATCCTTCCCACTTTCAAATCCCCCTATTCAACCATTTCTTATCCATACAGTCTCCCAATGATAGTAAATAGATGTTTTCATATCTTAGTCCATTATTTATAAATAAGTACACACTTTAGTTGCAATTTTTATAATTAATATTATTTTCTT
>NW_027115923.1:248333-248859 GCF_000696795.3 Halyomorpha halys
AACTAAATATAGAAGTAATAAACTAACAAACATTGAAATATACAACTACACATAAGGTATACTAAGTAATTAAGCTATACATGCATAAAACAAATTACATGAATATGACATGGGGAGAAACTACCATATTACCCAATGATATAATATGAAAAAATTCAAACAAAATTTAATGAACTTAAAACCGGTAAAGTTTAAATTTCAAGGTATTTTTGTCACAAGCACAAATACTATGGTAGGTCAAATCTGACCTATTACATTTTTTCAATGGTGGAGTGAGATCATAGGTGATAATCAGTACATAACTGAGTGATGAGGATGGGTCAACTTATTCAATACAACAGGAAAAAAGTGTACCTATAACTACTAATTCATAAATATGGTTAACAACTATACATTTGATACAAATACTCAAATGGGAGATTGATACTGGTGGCAGTTTCTACTCAAGTTCTGACACTGATTCAGGTTCATCATTAAGATAAATAACAAAACAATAAATTATTACAGGTAAATAAATAAATATATA
>NW_027115923.1:249824-264286 GCF_000696795.3 Halyomorpha halys
AGGTGATCAAGGAGATGATAGTTAACGCTATTGACAATTATATACATAGCATTAATTATATATAATTAAAATGAAAAAAACAATTTTTATAACAAAGGGAAGAACATCACTATAGAAAATATAAAGAATTAATTATTTCAAATTAAACAAAACAAATGAGAAATTTTCTTCAACAAATAAAACATAATTTCATGGTTGAGAACAAAATTAATACTGTTTCTGCAGGATGAGAGAACAAATAATGTCTATCTGACCTGATCCTTAAGGATGAATAGTCGTGTAGACACAGTAGAGATGATGGCCGTAGGCAAATAACAGCAAAACATATACTCGTATATCGCAGTCTCCTTGAACAGTAGACCTGGGTAGGCAATTACAAGCAGACAGTGTATAATGTATAATACAATAAGAGCTGGTGGTTGAAAAGAGGTCTCAAAGCCAACCAACTATAAAATATATGGTGTTGCAGCTAGTTTTTGTTAAATGTTGTTTTGAATGTTTTTCTTTGGAAAATTCCAAGTTTTTGAGTTATAAGAAAAAAACTGAAATCATTTAAATCTTTTTTATTTTCGTTCTGAAGCCACCAGCTAGTGAGGTAAAAAACCTGAAATTCGGATTTAGCATCACAAAAACCAGTAGAATAATTGAGAAAAAAAAGTGTATACTATTGTCCTTGAAACATTTAATTTGAATCATCAATGTTTGAATTATTTTATAGTTCTATTCAAAGGCACCACAAATTACCCTAAAATAAAATATATACTAACTTTTATAAGTTAAAGTTAAAGTAGTAAATTATATATACTTTAATTTTTTAAGAAATGTTATCTCTGAAATTTTTTCTAGTAAAAATTGAAAGAAAAAAAGTTACAATTAATAATAGAAATATGGGAATTTTCATTTATAATGAACTATAACATTTCATAGGGGGGTTATTTTCTCTTGATTTTGTTTCCATTAGATCGGGCAAAATAAAAAAAAAGCGTCACTAGTACCAAAACTAATACAATGGAATCTCAGTAATCTGAATTTCCGTACTTTGAATACACCAGTAAGTCACAACTAAAAATCTTGTTTCTGAGCAGATTTAGAATGCTGATGAAAGTGGTATTTTTTGGAGACTTCTGCCAGAAATGATGTTTATTCATAAAAACGAAGCTCAAGCCTCTGGTCGAATAATATCTTAAGAGCAAATAACTTTATGCATTGTGCCAATACAACAGAAAATCTTAAGCTTCAGATGGTTGTGATTTGACAATCAAAAAAAGCCTCACGCTTCCCTAAATTTCAAACTGCCTGTTTTTTATAAAGGTCAGGCAAAAGTTTGGATGAACGTTATACTTTTTAAGGAATTGTTCCATCAGTGAGAAAGCATTTGGAGTCGAAGAATCTGGAACCAAAAGCCATTTTATTTTTAGATAACTGCCCTGGCCAGCCAGATGAGTGTGATTTGGTGAGCAATGACGGGAAAATAACAGTGATGTTTTTTCCACCAAACTGTGCCCCTCTCCTACAACCAATGAACCAAAGTGTGATTCGAAAAATCAAGCACCATTACCGTAAAGCTCTACTCTTGTCTATAGTTACACAACAACAAGAATTCCTAATGAAATTAAAAATTTGAATCTTAAAGATGTGTTATTCTTAGCTTGGGAGGCTGTTCAGTCAAAACCATACACAATTCATGGAATCCATAGTTGGGGAAAGAGAACATTTAGTTTACAGAAAATATATGTATGAAGTATCAACTAATAATGATAATGCCTAAATGAATAAAATAATGCCGAAGCCAGCTGACAGATGATTTCGACCTTGATTAAAAGTATAAACCCTGATGCTTCAGTGAATGATACAGATGTTGATGAATGGGTTTAAGGTTGCAAAGAGTAAGAGTTAAAATTGAAAACTGATGAGGAAATCGTACAGTGTGTTACAAAAATCTCTACCAATGAAGAAGAAGATGAAAGACAAGTTGAGGAACCAATGACAATAAAGCATGAAGAAGCAGTGTCTGAAGTGGAGAGCAGAGAATGATGACCGTGGCAGTCCTCTTAAAACACCTGAGAGAATTAGTAAAGAAGATTCTGCAGAACTCTCAGCAAAAAAAAAATAAAATAAAATAACTCCTTTAAAAAAGATTAATTTTTTAAAACTTCAAACTGTTAAACTTTCAATAAAAAAGGAAAAAAAATTAAAATATTTATATACATTCATATAGTTGATTTTTTTTTTATACCATTTTCTTCATACATTCTGTAATTCGAATATCTCCCCCTGCAGCATTTAGTTCAAATTACTAAGATTACACTATATTTTATTAAAACAGCCACGTCTGCCCCCTCCCTACCCATAAAAATATCCTTCCACCATGAAACAGAAAATAATTATCTGCCAACGCTGGATTCGAACCCAGGTTGTTGGAGTTTGTAGCACAGTGCCTTACCAATGAGCTACCCACTCCCATATCAACAGAACACAAAAACACACTACAAGAGTTCATGGAGGGAGTTAATGGCCTCTCGCGGGTTCAATACGGATTTCAGAAAAAGCAATCCACGATAGATGCTGTTGGATTGGTATTAGAGATGGCCCACACAGCAATTGCAGGAACAAGGTGGAGGAGAGGTGCTAAGCATTATGCAGCAATCATCACTCTGGATGCTAAGAATGCTTTTAACACTGCAAGATGGACCAGTTTAATAGATGCCCTACGGACTATGGTGGTGCCAGCCTATCTTATACAAGTCCTCACAGACTACTTCAAAGATAGAGTTCTGTTTTGTTTTTCAGACATTGACGAAAGGAGATACAAGGTGACTGGTGGTGTCCCACAAGGCTCGGTATTAGGACCTCTTCTGAAGGTCATGTACGACACAATCTTCAAATTAACAATGCCGGAGAGAGCCACAGTTTTGGGATTCGCAAATTACATAGCAGTTGTAGTGGCGGCGAAGTACTTGGAAGAAGTTAACCTCATCACTAACCAGGCTGTTGCTACGGTCTGAGGTTGACTGTCTTCGGAAGGCCTACAACTTGCAGATCACAAGACTGAGGTTCTCCTAGTAACTAGCAGGAAGCAAACTGAGTCCATCACTGTTACGGTGGGTAGGAGTATCTACGAGTCATGATCGATGCACGTCTCCACTTTGATGTTCACACGGAGTATATCAGCGCTGTAAATCTGCCAAAGCAGCATCCTTTTTGTCATGCCTTATGCCAAACTTTGGTGGTCCCAGAGAAAGTAGCCGAAGGCTTCTTGCTACTGTTGTCCCCTGCGTTATGTTATATGCAGATTTGATTCCGATTTGGAAAGAAGCAATGGTTACCAAATCATACAGGAGACAGATGGTTTCAGTTTATTGCAGAGTTTGTTTAAGGACAGATAGTGCTTTTCGAACTGTTTCCTACAAAGCGGTCATAGCCCGAATGCCGCCTGTGAACTCCTTGTTGAAGAAAGAAGCAGGCACAATGGACGACGCTTACACGTTTCCAGAGTAGAAGAGCGAAAAATAACCATCAAACAGTGGCAGCAGCATTGGGAGGCTCCAGATTCCAGGAGGTGGACTCATAGGTTAATACCCGATGTGGGCATCTTGTTGACCGGACATGGATGCTTTAGAGCCTACCAGTACCGACTCAAACTGGACAATACTGCAGAATGCCCTGGATGTCAGACTGTTAGAAACAGCGGAGCAGGTGTTTTTTACTTGTATTCAGTTTGTTCAGGAGAGAAGCAAATTGCAGAGAGTGTGTGGAGGATGTATCACACCAGAACACGTAGTGAACTATATGCTACTCTCAGTCCAGCATTGGAACACAGTAAAGAGATTTACCATAGTCGTCCTCAAGAGGTTGAGAGAGGAAGAAAGGGCTAGAAGATGTGACTAAAATGGAAATGTGAAAACCATGTGAAGAAAATGAGGCGGCACTCAGCCATTTCCCTCCATGAAGTAATGCCTAGCGGCAGTTCCATGAATGAACAGGTGTAGGGCGGTGGTTTTAGTGGGTAAAAATCCCACACACAGATAGGTACGAGCCTATCCGTGTCTTTTGAAGATTTCCACCGACCCTCATAAAAAAAATACACACACACATATACAAGTTTTGTCCTATTTTACTTTTACTAAAGAGATTTTTTTTCACCCATAGGATTGGGAAATGAAAATGAAAAAGATAATCTACTTTTATTTAATTTAACAAAAAAAAATTCTCTTAGGACCAAAATTAAGTGACACAACACAGCAAGGAATTACAAGTTTAAAATAACAAATGACAGGATTGCTGCAGTAGTTGATAATACAACTGCATAATATAGTAGAAATTGTACGGGCACTGATTCACAATGAAGTTTGATAGATGATGGATGTGGATGTAGCAGCACCCAACATTTAGGAATAAACAGAACCTGCTGCAATCAAAACCAGATGACTACAGGCCTTGGTGGTACACAGTTATTTTTTTTTAAATATAAGAAGATGGTCAGGATTGCGGTAAAAAAAAGAAGAACAAATAGTTTAAAACTATTTTAATCTCCGACTATTTTTTTTTCTATTTTTTTTTTTAGTAGTACCACCGTAAGAAATAATTATAAAAGTGGTTGAAGTACTAAAATATTTTAAATAGTGAATAACTATAAACATACTAATTAAATGAGGACTTAGTACCATTATTTATAAAAGGAATATGGTCCGAGTGCGGCCAAATTAAACTCAAATAGTAATATTTTGTACTATTTTTATTTGAGCCAAAACAACAACTATTTGAGCAAAAGAAAACAACAATTGCAAAACAAAACTATTTGAGTTCAAAAATATTACTATTTGAGTTTAAAAATAGTACAAAATATTACAACTTGAGTTTAAAAATAATAGTACAAAATATTACTACTTCAGTTTAAAAATAGAACAAAATATTACTATTTGAGCTTAAAACTAGTACAAAATATAACTATTTGAGTTTAAAAATAGTACAAAATACTACTATTTGAGTTTAGGCTCAAATAAAAATAGTACAAAATATTACTATTTGAGTTTAATTTGACTGTACCCGGATCATATTCCATATATTAATACAAACGGTCAATCAGCAATCTTCCAGCTACCATTATTTATGTTGACTTAAAGTGATTTAGGCACAGTAAATTATTAATTACACAATCATTCAATAAAGTTTTTTTTTTAATTTTTATTCTTTCTAATCCAAGATTATTCTGGTCCCATCGAGAAATAATTATCCAGACTACTTCAAAAGAATTGAATGAAAATTTTTTAAAATCAGCCTTTTGTGGTGCATAAATGGAAATATATATATGCAAAAAAACACTTTGAAAATTCAAAACAGAAAAACTGTATCGAAAGAACATTATTGAGACACCAAATTAATTTATAAGCAATCAACACAAATGGTATTCATTAATTATTCAGACCTGGTTTCTCGAGTCCTGTATATTTGTCCAAAACGAATTGTTCTAGCAACTTATCCACAGTCATTTCAATGCATTGCCTTTTAAAATCCATATGTACCTATAAAAAAAATAAAACAACTAAAATTGATAAACCTTAAAACTAACAAGAGAAATTATTACCCATAACTAAAAACCGAATTTTCATGCAATTGTATCTTTTGTTACCTAGCTTCAATTTCCATTAATCCTTGACAGGTATTAAAATTATGGAAAATCAATTCAAAATTGCACATTCTATTTTTTCTGAGCTAAATTTTGATTTTTGTTGCATAAAATTTAATACTTAAGCCATTATACATAAAGGTGTATGCATACCAATACTTTATTATTTTTATCCTTATTTAATTTATAGTTCAAAATTGACAAAATTGAGGTAAATAAATGCAATGATTAACTTGTCTGCTTTGCTTGAATAATGACACAAAAAGATTTTTGGTTTCATTTTGAAATGGGTGTTTTCCAAAGATATCACTCTAGACAAGGTTATACCCGAACCCCCAGTGAAAACTATGATGGTAATTCCAGGACAAATTGGTGTTTCTTAAAAACAGTAAAATTTCTATTGTAGTTATGTAAGAATATCTCACTTTTGCAATATTTATAAGGTTTAGCTATAGGAGAAAAAAATAATGGAATCAAAACTGCAATGGTATTCCGATAGACCAAGTTAGAAAAACCATTGGAGAGAGCCAGGAACAAAATTTCTTTTGGAATAAATTTGGGTGGTCCATTAGAACCACAGTGGCTTCCTGCGGAAGTTCAGGAAAGCCCTGACACTCACATGTATTTAATTAATTATGGTAAACAAAAGAATGTTAACATTTCGGTTTGGCCTATTTGATTTTTGACCATTCACAAAACTTGTGTGAACAACATTAATTTTAAGAGAAATTCTCTTTATCAATGATGTTTCAAAGCACTAGAAAGTGATTAATCAGACTAGAAACATAGATTAATATATGAGGAGAAAAGAATGATAGTGGTCTAAGTGAAGTTATTTCAAGAATGTGAATGTTTTGTAAATAAACTTGATTAACATACAAATATTATAGATATAATATTTAAGTACATAATATGTACTGAAATGATATGTTTATAACATAACTATATTATTTAGCTCCTTCATAAGTGTAAATATATCATACATATTACTCAATATTCATCGTCAAAAAACTCAAGAAATACTAACTATATCGATAGTAATTTTTTTTTTTTTTTTTACTAAAATGTGTTATTTCATTTACCAGAATTCATCCAACCAATACAAATAATATTAAACACTAACCTGGCCCATTAAATCATGATTATTTTCAACTAATTCAGCATAAGCTGTTAAAAATTCTTTCATTTGTTTCAAATGAACTTCTTCCACTTCTTGAAAATGCTAAAAAATAAATAAGAGTTAAGGTTACAAATTGCAGTAAAAACATTATGGATAGATCCATAACAGATCTATAGAGTGTACCAAAAGTTTATTAATTTAATAACAAGACTAAAATTGATGAAAAACTTAAAATTTTCATTCTAGGACAATCATTATTTATATTTTTAAGGTTGATAACAAATAAAACGCTATCAAATAATTCTCCAAAAATATTCAATGAATTTTCACTAGTTAAAAATACATTTTCAAGTCATATATGTTTTAGAGGACATTGATAATTTGCTCAAAACTTAGTGGCCATGTTTTGTCATTAGTCAATAACTAATACTGAGCATCAAATATGTCCCAGCCCTTATTTTAGGTATGAGAGTAGGGAAGGGTCAACACCATTTTTGCACAACTAAGCTCATTTCGATGAAACTCAGCACATATTTCTTATTGGCCAACTAATAACCCTTCAAAGGTTAAATACTTGTTACTTATTAGCTAACCAAGAGTTCTTTAGAAATAAAACATATGTCACTTATTGGCCAAAATTCATTCTTTAGGAGTTAATAACCCTTATTTGGGAAGAAGTGAACAGTACTTATGAACTTTGGCGAATTTTAGTAAAATGTGGTTCAAATCTTTGTTATTGTCAGATTAAATTCTTAAAGAGTAAAGTGACCATGATAAATATAATTTATACCTAATTCCATCAAAATCAGCTATGAACCCTACTCATCAATGAGGGTTGATTCATCCCTGAAGAATTATTGACCAGCAAGTAAGAAATATGGGTACGTAAATACATGAAAATCAGCAAAGTTCATCAATTAATTGAATTAGAACTTTTGATTGACAAGTCCAATGTTGATGAAATAATGTACAGACGTTTTCAATGGCTAATATTAAATCCTTTAGCAATAAATTGATCATTTTTTTTTTTAAAGGGTGCTCAAGGCACTTTTTGCTTAAGGGCACTTTTAAATTACTAATACTTATCTTCAAATATAAGATAATTTATAAATATATTTCTGATGAGCCAAATAAAAATGTTTTAGAGATATCTTTTTTTGAAGTACAGAACACCTTTTTTAAATAATTGTATCTAGTCAAATTGATAGCCAAAGAGGTAATCTGTAAACAGATCAAAAATAGAAAACCAAAATCTATTCTAATTAACCTTGGTCTTCCCAACAATTTAAATGGAAACTGATTATGTAACATGATATAATTTGTCATAAATGCCTTTCTAGATGTAGTCCTAAATGAATCATGGATAACCTAGGAAGGCTAGATGAGGAATATTACATTAAAATTAATGATCACATTGATTTTAAAATATATACTTCATTGGTTTACAAGTGAAATACAAGTTAAAAATTGAAGTCTTAATTTATTTAATGATAAAAAAAAATTCTTTTAATATTATGGAAATAGTAATTCAACTTTTTAAAAACAGATTTTTATGATATTAATAAATTCTTTAAAGTTTAACCTTTTTAACATTTTAGGCTGGAAAAACCAAATCACTCAAAACTAGAAAATCTTGACGACTTCATGTGTTTCAGTTGTAAGCCGATGAAAATTGTAAATTTCAATAAAATTATATATATTATAACTACTTTGCAGGCTAACGACATTTTCTTTTCAAAGTCTTCTTTTACAGCTCCATTCTTTTCTACTAATACTTTATCTTCTTCTTGGCCTTTTTTCAACTTTTGTTCTGCTTTTTCAAGTTCTCTCGGAGAAGTGCTTTCCTTTTTCAGTTTATCAAGTTCTAAACCTTTTTGAGTAAACGAATCTCTGGCTTTTTGAAGTGTTAACGAGGTAGACTGAATAGCCTGGACAACTTCTAAGGTACCTCCTTCCTCCTCTTTAACCTGAAAAGAAATTTTAATGAATTTTTGTGGATTTAAATCATATCACTTTGCTAAGCATTAACAATAACCCTGATATCTATTCAAGCATAAGTATAATTAATTGTAAAAAAAAAAAACATATAAATTAATAAATAAGTACTGAAGAGTATATAACAATCAATGGAGGAGCCAAATGCATAAAATTCCCTGCAAAGAATACACTGGAAAATAATTTTAAAAATTAGTTTCTATCACACTTTACAAAGAAACACATTTCTAGCAGTTCTAAAAACCTTAAAAATTGTCAGAATAATTAATAAGTCAATTTTTATTCTAAAATGGTTGATCATAAGGTAATTATAATTTTTTTTTAAATTAATTCTTTGGACTTCTTAGAAATCTTTGGACTTTCTATTAGTTTTTGCCGATAAATCCTAAACGGAGGAGCCTAGTATAAAAGTTAAAATAAAGCAAATGAAAGAAATTAAATCATGCATCAGATGAGTTCCATAATTTATTAATTCAGTCAAATAGTATGGTCATAAACCATCTATTCTAATTGTACGTTGACTTAGGAAACAATCATGGTTTATGACCACATCACTTGGCCGAACAATTATAATATGGTACTAAAAGTTATAATAAAATAAAACAAATAAAAGAACATTAAATTATGCTTGAAATGAGTAGCATAATGTAATAATTCGGCCAAGTGATATGGTTGTAAACCATCAACTCTGGTTGTTCCTTGGGCTCCAGTAGCTGGTACATTGAAGCCCATAAACTACCGGAATAGGTTATTATTAAATTATGGTACTCATTTTATGCATAATTTAATTTTCTTGAATATATTCTATTATAACTTTATAATCCACTGTTCAGGATTAATGTTTTTCCTCTTCAGCCCTTGTAGATCTTTGACCCCCCAAACCAGCCTATCTTGGGCTACTACTTTCCAATTTGCTGCATTCAGCTCTTTCGCATCTTTGTTGATTCTGTCTATCCATCTGGTTTTTGGCCTCCCACCTGGTCTCTTGTCTACTATACTGGCATTCATTGTTGTGTAGAGGTGTCGTGATGGATTGCATCCAGGCGTCCTAAAATTATATGGAGGTCTTTCCGTTCATCTCTCTCGATTCTGCTTTCTAGGGTACCTGATAGAGCCCAGGTCTCGCAGCTGTATATCATAGCTGACTTGATCATGGTATTGTAAACCCTTAGTTTCAGATTTTTAGGAATTTCAGTATTCTTGACAGAGAAAAGAAGGCTTTGTTCGTTGGTTGAACAATGGTCTATCTCAGTTCGTTAATCATTAGTTGATGTCTAGTGGAGCCGAAATATTTAAAACGGTCTACTTTTGGAAACGATTTGCTGACCATGTAGTTTGGGTGGATTTTTCAGCTTAAATCATATATTTTGTTTTATCTTCATTTACTTGCAAGCCGATTTCCTCTGCTTCTCTTAATAGAGTCTTTCCATGTCATCTTGGTTACTTCCTAGGAGCCCAATGTCGTCTGCTTATGCCAGGACATAATATTTCATTCCGATGTGCACCCCACCATTTTCACGTGATGTTCATCTGATCATTTTTTCTAGGGCTAGGTTGAACTGCATTGGTGAGAGTCCATCTCCCTGTCTCAGACCTTTTCTGACTTCAAAAGCTTCAGATACTTCTCCTTGTATGAGGACTCTGCATTTAGGATCATTCATACACGGTTTTGTCATTCTTATCAACTTCCGGAGATCCTCATCTCAGTTATGATCTCCTAAAGATAGTTTCTGTCTATGAAGTCATAAGCTGCTTTGAAATAGACAAATATGGCATTCACATCCGGATCCATTTTCCATCGTTTTTCAAGTATCTGTTTCAGGACGAAGATCTGGTCTAGCGTGCTCTTTCCTCTTCTGAATCCTACTTGGTGGTCACCTATTATATTCTCGTGGTACCAAGATATCCGATTAACAGGATGTTGGTCATTATCTCATGGGCCACTGAAAGGAGTGCTATGCCTCTTTAACTGCTGAACTCAAATCTGGAGCCTTTCCTTAGGATAGGATAGAGCAGGCCTCAGGTATCCTTTCCTCCTCCCATATCTTTTGGATTAGTTCCGATAGCCTGGCTCTTGGCAGTTCTTCAACATCTTTGAACTGCTCCGATGGTTCATTCATTAGGCTATCTGTTCCTGGGACCTTCTTTCATTTAAAGAAAGTGAAAGTGAAGTCTGTCACTAGCTAATTCAACATCGAGAATATCCAGTTTTTCCACCACTAGTGGGTTGAGGTCCTCAACATGATCCATGTCCTCGTCATTCGTAGGCTCTCCTTGATTCAGAAGTTCCTCGAAATGTTCTTTCCAGATTTTTATTATTTTGTCTCTCGATGCCATCAGTTTGCAATCTTTTCCTCACATTTGCGTGCTTTCTACTCTATACCCTAACCTTTCTTTCTTAACGTCTGCATAGAACTGGCATATATTTCCAGCTTACTAGTTATCTTCAATAGCTTACAATCTTTCTTTAAGGAATTCTCTTTTTTGCTTTTCTGATTATTATATGTCTTTGTTCTGGTGTCTGTGTATTTATCCAGAATTGTTTGATTAGTACTAGCTAGTCTAAGGACTTTCATTTTCCTTCTCTCCTCCACTGCCTTTTCGCATTGTTCTGTGAACCACTTCTTAGCTTCTCATTTCTCCTGAATACCTATTACTTCCTTGGCTGTTTCTTTTAGCCCTATTTCTAAGGCCTCCCAGTGTTCATCATCTGTGAGGCCATCCAATTAGCTGCTTGCTAACAGTTTTAGGATCTCCAGAAATGCGTTTCTTTATTAAGTTTGAATTTAAATGTAGCACTATACCTAGGCAAATTTTGAAAAAAAAAAAAAAATTTGCAGATGTAGATTCTAAAGACTGGATAAACTGGGCTTCTGCACTAAATAACCACACTGCAAAATAAGGTTACTTTATTCAGGTTTTTTTTTACTTATTTTAATATTCTGCATTTTTGATCCACTAAAAGGAATTAAAGGAAATTACAGGAAGGTTTGAAATTTATACCTCAGTTCCCATAGAGTATAAACAAAAGAAAAATTCCCTAGTTCACACTATCTTTGATATCTAGGCATGTTAATCAAAACGTGAAGCTAAATTTATGAGTTTTATGGGTAAATTGGGAAAATTTGCACCACATTCTAAAATTTATTAAAAACACCAGGTAATCAATAACTAATTCAATTTCAACCTCTTCTGTCAAAAAGAAGAACTACTAAAACATACAACATAAAAGAACAAAAAAATGTTTAAAGATGCAAAATTTAAATTAGGATCAGTCAAATGGTCAAAAATTAGGACTAAGAAAGAGATCAATTATTAAAACTGATAGTTCATTATGAATGACAGATAGAATTTTAACAACTTTGATAAACCAATATCCCATCCAACCAAGCCCTTTGACTACCACTGGTTGGTCATACGTAATATCATGAAACATTTTTAATTGGAGTAATATTTCCCTTAAGGATCAAAGCAATCCACTTTGATGGTACACATAACTAATATACAAAACCAATCAACAAAAAAATAATTAAAGCTAACAAATACTTAACATTTTTAATAATATTTAATAAAATATTATTTATTTAGTTTAAATTTAAATTTAATTGTAACAATCTGATTACATCATAACTGATTACAATAATTATTAAATAAAAATGTAGGTTAGAATTTTTTTATTTCTTACAGTTTTGTGTTTCTTATGAAGTTCATCAGCATATTTGGAAACATCTTTAACTAGATCACCAACTTTATGAACCATTTGCAAATGTAAAGAGGCAATTCGCTCAGCTGTATTACGAAGGAGTGCCCAAAGGGGAGCAAAGGTTCCTTGACTAGAGCTTCCACTAGCCTGTTTGGCAAGCTTACTTACAAGTTTCCAGTTATTTTCTTCAATATTGGATCTAAAATCAATGGTATAAATTGAGAACAGAATAGAAAGAAGTTTTACCATAGGATATGAAGCATTGAAATTCTAGTGTATGGTAATTATTAAACTAGATGCATTCAAATAAAAAGCTAAATAATCTTCAGCTCAATGTCCATGCCAGACAAGATAATGCAAAGAATCAGTTTCTTCACATTTGTGGTGTTAAGTCTAACCAAATTCCAATGTGCCCTAGAATCCGAGAAAATATAAATACAATTTTTTTTATATTAACATATGCTGCCTTTACTCTGCATACATTTAATGGTTATTACATACAAACTTTTTTTCCCTTGTAGAATAAGGACAAAACATTTTTTATTGTATTAAATGTATAAAAAATTGTGGAAACCATAATATTTTTTTAAAGGAAAAATTAGATCAGACATGTTTTTAGCATCTTTTGAAACCTTTGAATGCAAATTTTAATATAAATCAAAAATTAAAAATTTTGAAGGCTAATTAAATTATTGATTAAAATGGAGAGGCTAGGAGTTCGCCAAAAATCCATCAGATAGCACCATTTTCATAAGAAATCTAGACATGTCACTTGTAGCATAAGCCTCTCATGGTAGTTCAGTGTGAAAACTGCAACTTTTTTTGTATTTGAGTAGATTTTTTTATGCCTATCTATACTCTAGATCTTCACCTCCCTCTCCTTCCTTCCTATTTATGGTCCAAGTCAGGAGCTTCATCCCTTCAACTAGGATTGTTCTTCTACTCCAACCATGGTCTGGAGCTTCAACTCTCCAACTAAGGCTATTTTAATATACTTTGGACCCGCAGGCCCATCCTTCTATCTGAATTATTATCCTATCCCTCTACAACCTCCATCAATACACAGCGATCATCCACTATCACCACTAGTATCTCCTCTACCTCTGTCAGTGCTCAGTATTAATCTGCTGTCATTGTCGGTCTCTCTTCTACCTCTGTCAATATAATAATGCACAGTGTTCATCCACAATCACCATCACTCCCTCTTCTACCAGCATCAGTGCTCAGCACTAATCCACTGTCACTGACGTTTCCCATCTACCTCCATCAGTGCTCAGTCCTCATACACTATCACCATTGCTATCTTGTCAGTGCTCAGGACAAACCCTCTGGCACTGTAACTTCTTAAGATCACACAAATATCTGAACACCTCAAAAAATTTATTTTGTGAATGAGAAACATGGGCAGAAAAAAATTTCTAATTATTAATTTCTATGAAAATTGATATTCCAGGGTTTTAAAAGATGCTAAAAACTAATCTGATTTGATTTGAATTTAAAAAAATTAATGTTTTTGGCCTACTTTACTCGAAGTGACATTTGGTTTTTGTAATTTTGTTTTACATTTAATACAATAAAAAACCTTTGGTACTTTTTCTACACAAAAAAAAAAAAATAAATAAAATAATAGGTATATAATAAACAAGACAAACCAGTCCACAAAAGTGAAAATACAACACTACAACATAGTCGCTACACCGGTAACACTACACAGGACGAAAACCACATGCCTTCCCAGTCTAGAAAAACTACTGAGAATAGAGGAAGAATTCTAAGAAGAATCTACGACACCAGAAGGATACAGGCTTAGACCCAACAAAGGAATCTACAGTCACAAAGGACCTTGAAACAGAAATAAGGATCAAGACACTGAAATTCCACAGACATGTGGCAAGAATGCCCCTGAAAAGACTAAACAAGGAAATATTCCAAAAATCCGAGGATACAAAAGCTTAGGAGGATACATCAAGCAGATGAAGGCAGAAACGGAAAGACGAGGAATAACAGAGTAGGACTGT
>NW_027115923.1:266454-268246 GCF_000696795.3 Halyomorpha halys
GTGGCAAACCCATTTGCTCATGTTGTTGCAATGTGCCTTGTTGAGAATATGCAACCGGTAAAGTATTCACCTTAGGAGTACTAAGCGCTGTAAGTGGCCTTGGTGAAACAGTTGAAGTTTCCTGAGGATGGGTGTGTACAGATGTGTCCGTGTCACAATGAAGTGTGTTGGTAGACATTGCCGATCTTGGAAACATCTGAAAAGGTAACTGTTGTAAAGGAGCTCTAAACTGATGTCTGATGCCTTGTGAATGAAATTTTGAATGTTGGGTCAACGTATCATTGGCTACCTCAATATCAATAGGCCTAGCCAAGCTTTGCGGAAAACCCTGCTGTGCTCCTGTTGATTCAACATGTGATAACAAATTTGAGCTGGTTTGAGATGAAGTATTAGAGTCAGCTGGCATTTGTTGAGTCTCAGAAGAATATTGCTTATGACAAGAGATCCACGGCTGAGATTGTTGGTGAATGGCGCTACTACTATAGCTTCCATTATTTTCTTTGGAACCAGCATACCGCCTGCTTTGAGATTGGTGTTGCTGATTCTCTTCATACATAGTTCCTAAATTTTGATGAATCATAGGATTTGTTGAGCCTTGTTTACTAACAGGATAAATCTGACTTGATTCTTGGTTATCTGCTTTTTGTTGGTTTGGATTATTCTTTGATTGAAGATTCTCTGATAGCTGAATCCAAGGACGAATCTGAGCTGCTTGCTTGCAATCTCTTATTTTAAACAAGAAGGATCTTGCCAAAATGATTTCATCCCTGCATGCGTCATACATGTCTTGCATGCTTTGACTGGGAAGGTCACCACTAGTAACAACTAGCATGGCGTCATACTCATCCCATTTTTCCTGAAATGTCTGCCAATTAGACTGGGAAGCTTCTAAATGAGCTTTGAATAAGGTAGCTCTCTGAAGACCAGCAAGAGCCTTTTCTCCGGCTTCTGCGCAGCCAATAATGTTTCGGTGTAAACACCTGAGTTTCTTTTCAAGTGTTGCAATTTGAACTCCACAATTCGGTGTGGAATCTAATGATCTGGTTGCCATAATATTCATCTGATAAACCAACCAGGCAAAGGGAAGCGACGCGAGACAAGAGTGAGAGGGGACAAGAGAGAAAAGAATGTTAAGCGAACCAGGCATTGATAGAATTGATAAGAACCTATGATTAATTAAATCATGTAAAATAATTGTCAACAGACAATGAAAAGTGATTAAAAACAAATGTTGAACGTCAAATAACTGGGTGACGTTTAACGTCAAATAACTGGGTGACGTTTAACTACAGCTCAAGAGTCCTGATGCCTCTTTTAAGCTGGATCAATGATAGGTAATCTCAGGTAATTTGTGATTGCAGGGGTATGTAGGAAAACCCAAGTCTTACTCTCACAAGATGTGCTTGGTTTGATGTACCAAGTCTTAGAACGTTCCTACCTCTGTGTAGAGTGAACTAGTCGTTCGTGAACGCCAGGGATAATGGAGGTTCTGAAGTTAAGTTAATGCATGCTAGTATCAGATGCACTATGTGCACCGAATTTCTGTTAACTAGTGACTGTTTTTAAAGTGATAAGTAATGATGGGTGATTGTAAACAATACTGATTTGATGTATTCATTTACTAACAATGAAATTATTAATGATGTAAAGTATCAATGATTAATAAATATTGTTTTAAGAGTGAATTAAATGCCTGGTTCCTTTTTCTGTACATAATACAAGAAGACACAATAATTATGGTTATAAATACAGGATAAATACTAATAGGATTAAATACATTCAAATTTTGTGA
>NW_027115923.1:270521-270867 GCF_000696795.3 Halyomorpha halys
AAGATGGCTGCCCAGGCTTCTTACTGCATATCTTTGCCACTAGATGGCATCACTAATTTCCTTTCAGAAGTGAGGGGGGCGCCTTACTTAAACAGAAGGAAATCAAGGTTCTTGTGGGAAAGAGAAATTCAAAAAAGGTGGTAGCGTGGACAGAAGAAAGAAAACAAAGGCATGCAGAGATAATGAGGGGAAAATGGAAGAAAAAGAAAAACAAGAGAGAAGCCAAAAGTAATGATATTCGCACGGTCTCTAAGGCCATTCCGTGAAAAAAACAACAACATAAAATACATGCAGACCAAAGGCTGCATACAGTATTATAAAATGTTTCTAGCATTATGTAATTTTT
>NW_027115923.1:270917-272345 GCF_000696795.3 Halyomorpha halys
GAAAGCAGTTGTACATTGCAATTGAAGTTCTGAAGAGTTCATTTGAGTTGCTGAAGGAGTCCTTTGGGTGGACTGAGGATCTGAATAAGTAACCATAGCTGGGGTAACAGCTGATGTTGTTGCTACTGAAATAGTCTGTTGAGACTGTCTGGTTAGTGGAAATGAACTTCGTTGAGGATATGGATGAGGAGCTGGAGAGTCCTTTTGTGTTTGAATATTTCCATGTTCATGGCTGATGGAAATAGTGTTGTGCTGGATAATCTCAACAATTTTGGTTCCTTTCTGAACATTTTCCATGTTGGTTTGTCCACTGGTTTGAACAGGAGTGATCTTAGTCATCTGAGGTGGTATTGTTGGAATTCCTGGTGGTATTTTTGTCTTGATTGCAGTAGGCAGAGTGAAATTATCCAAATTATCTCTGCTAAGATAAGCTTTAAACTTGCTTCTTCCATTGGCATTAGGTATTCCATTTTTGGATGCTAACATATTATCTGCTTGTACTTTGTTCTTGGAACTATTAGGTTTCACTTTTCGTTGTTTATTCTCCGAAGTATACAGCATGTTTGAAAATGGAGTTACTTGATCGCCAATTTGAATTTCTCTATTCAAAGAGGGATGTCTCACAGTTTGTCCCCATTGGTGATCCCTGTATTTGACAAACTCAGCACTGGTAATTGTGCCCGCAGCTGTAACATGTGGCAAACCCGTTTGCTCAGGTTGTTGCAATGTGCCTTGTTGAGAATATGCAACTGGTAAAGTATTCACCTTAGGAGTACTGAGTGTTGTAAGTGGCCTTGGTGAAACAGTTGAAGTTTCCCGAGGATGGGTTTGTACAGATGTGTCCGTGTCACAATGAGGTGTGTTGGTAGACACTGCCGATCTTGGAGACATCTGAGAAGATAACTGCAGTAAAGGAGCTCTATACTGATGACTGATGCCTTTTGAATGAGATTTTGAGTGTTGGGTCAATATATCATTGGCTACCTCAACATCAATAGGCCTAGACAAGCTTTTCTGAAAACCCTGCTGTGCTCCTGTTAATTCAACATGTGATAACACATTTGAGCTGGTTTGAGATGAAGAATTAGGGTCAGCTGGAATTTGTTGACTCTCAGGAGAATATTGCTTATGACAAGAGAGCCACGGCTGAGATTGTTGGTGAATGGTGTTACTACTGTAACTTCCATAATTTTCTCTGGAACTAGCATACAGCCTGCTTTGAGATTGATGTTGCTGATTTCCTTCATACATAGTTCCTATATTTTGATGAATCATAGGATTTGTTGAGTCTTGTTTACTAACAGGATAAATCTGACTTGAATCTTGGTTATCTGGTTTCTGTTGTTTAGGATTATTCTTTGATTGAAGATTCTCTGATAGTTGAATCCAAGGACGAATCTGAGCTGCTTGCTTGCAATCTCTTATTTT
>NW_027115923.1:272395-279914 GCF_000696795.3 Halyomorpha halys
TATATATAATACAATGGGTAAGAAAATTAAAGAAAAAAATGTAACAGTAGATAAAAATGTACAGTAATATAGATGAGTAAAAAAAAAGCTAAAGAGTATCTGGGAAAAAAGAATGAATAAGAAAAAACAATGGAGACGGTGGCTGAAATGGAATCAAATGATTGGCTTAACGATAAGGAATATTCAGATAGTTTGGAAGCAGTAAAGTTATGGGAAGAGATTGAATATTTGTTTTGGGTTATGGGCTATTTATGTAGCTTCTAAATTTCACTAATTTAAGATTAGTTGCAATTAGGAGTGGAACAAGTGATATGGTACACAGCATGAAAAGTGTATTGAAGAGGAATAGGATCATTAAGATAAGAGTAGATATAAGAAAGTTTGTTGTAGGATACGAAGGTAAGACAAAGGTTGGGGATAGAGGAACGTAAGTATTTATGGGTGTCATGAGAAAGAAGAGGCTGTAAGGTAGTATATGTGTAGTGTCTCTAGAATGTGTATCTTCTGATAAAAAAAAAATGACATTCCTTCTATCTGACTAATTCACATACTTACCTACGCCCCGAGACCCTACTTCTTCATTTAAAACCATATTTAACAAAGATCTCTCAAATTAAAAACAAATGAACTATCATTTCATAGAATTATATTGCTCATCGTTTTTATGGACCTATTAAAATCCCCCCCCCCCTCCGTCATATTAGTTTCCGCTTAGTTAAAATTTGTAAATTCTGTTTCCCATTAACATTTTTCCCATTCTTCTCCCAATCCCATTTCCACGATACCAACTCTATTCGTATAAAACAAATCCTTTTAAATAATACCTTCCCTCCGGTGCATGTAACTTTCATTCGTTCTCCGAATTAAGTGCCTCCGTACAAAGTGCGGGAATAAGGGGCACATCACTAAGCAATGCCCATAAATGTACCGAAGAAGAGATGCAGTTCAGGGTAAACGCATGGAAGTTAATGCCTACTAGCTGAAACGCAGAAGCACTCGACTTAGACAAGACGGTTCATCAAGCTAGTCGATGGAGGCCTTGGGAGTGTCTGAAACGGAGGAGTAGATTAAAGGGCCAGGGAGTTGAGGCGAACGTAGTAGCAAACGTAGTAATTAGAGACAGGAAGCTGAAAAAACAGAACCCGTGTGGAGAACTGAGGAGGGCGTAGACAAAATGGCAACCAGATGCTGGTGAGCAACAGCGTGACGACCTGCCTATCATTTGAGTGGGTGGAGTGAGATGTCTAATCGATACGGGGGGTATTTTACTTGATCACGATTTCCGATTGAGAAACAAAAGAAACGATCGTCACTCTGGTCGGAGTGAGTTCCCTCCGGTATGCTGCCGGGCCTCAAAAACTTGGTAATTGGAGAAACTGCATGGCTTTCCTATTTTTCAGCCGTTGACAATCCTATCCAGTAACTTCGATTACCTATTACAATGGCCTTAAAATGATAATAGAAATAAATAGGGATCTTATTGGTTTACAGGTTAATGGTGATTTGTTTCTCATAAATATTTTCAGAATATATATATTTAAAATGATTGCTTAATACTTTACCTTTCTCTTGTGATGATAGTGACTAAGCAGCTAAACTTGCCTCCCCGAGATCTAGGAAAAATGTTATTTTTTTTTTAATACTGTTAAACATTTGTAATGTTTATATTTTCTGTAATTACCTCTCTGTAGATGTAAAGATCATTAGAATGTAATTCTCGGCAGATTGGACGGTCACAGGAGAACATAAGTTGACATTGTCTGAGTCGAGTGAGCCGAGGAATTCCAAATTATCGTAGGTACAAATCTCCGAATCCTTTAATTTTTATTAAAAATTAATTATACATCTGCAATATTTCTTACCTGATCTTTTGAAACCAGAAGGTGTCCTCAGAAGAAGTTCAAAATGGAACAAGTAGATTTGAAAAACTAATTAAATAATACTCCTAAATTTTAGAGGAAGTTAGAAATAGTAGTTTTAACTAGTTTTGGTAGTATTTTGTTTTCCATCCTTCCCAACTCTAAATACTGCTCATAATAAAATAAAAACGATAACAAAAAAGGTAAATGATGAATGAAGCTACAGATTTTTATGAATTAGATGAAATTTTCGCAACAAAGTGTATTAGAATAATAATTCTAAAGATCTGTTGGTTATATATAAAATGGGATTTGTTAAAACTACGAAATTCAATTATAATATAGGTACGATAAGTAATTATCAACGTTTAGAAAGTTTGTGTGATTTAGTTTACTGCTAATTATGATACGGAAAATATAAAAACCAGTAAAATACAAACTAGGAGAATCGATGCTAATTACCCATGTATACGGATTAAGAAACATTAGGAGTATACATGATCTTGTGTTAAATGTAAAAATTATGAGTTCAGTATTTTTAGCAGCCCTATTTAAAGTCATGTAAAATGTTAAATGCATAAGAGCTCCTAGCGGATTTTTTAAGTAACTTGTTTTCTAACCTTTCCTTTCAAAACTTCATGTTATGGTTTACTTCTAAGTTTTTATTAAAGTAATTTATTACAACATGCCTAAATTGAGTAAAAATTGGAAGTTGTGTAAAAGATTAGCAACTGAATTTCTTGTTGAACTCGTGAGGAAGAGAATCAAGATGAGCTAATTTACATTATTATTGTTGTCATACACTGCTTTATTAGTACTAAAAACATCCAAAACAAAACTGACACGAGCAAGTAACCTAACACGACAACAAATAAAACGGCGACAAGCTCAACTGGTCTTTTGCGTGACGCCATTCTCTGTTTAAAAGACCTAGTAACAGACTATCAACCATGTTATATTGTTTTAACATGCTAAAAGAAGAAAATGTTTCTCCATTTAACATAAATTTACGCTTTAACATGTTAAACAAAAGATTATGAATACCCCTATTATAGGTAAACGCATAAATTTTGCTTAAAAAATTATATTTTTTCCTCACTATGCCAGATAATTAATTATTTGTGTTGTTACTGTAGCCCTAAGTCAACCCTGTGTGTTCGAGGGCACTACTGGGACCCAGCCAGGATGTATAAACTGCATTAGTTCACTTATTTGGGAAAAAACTGGTTGCTAAGCGTGTTCTTACTGGTTATATAAGCTGAACCCCTCAAAGGTTACTGCTGTTCAGATTTTCATTTTTATTTTCACTATTAACTTTTTACGAGCGATAAGTGAAAATAACAAAGAAAGATCTTAAATTTCTAATTTTCTGTTTTATTAAAGTAATTAGCTCTTTATTTAGAGTTTTAGAACCGACATTTCCGTGACTAGTTTGGATTCGTATGCAGTACTTATTTCTGTTTCTGACAAATTTCATAAACTGTTGGAAAGATGTTTAACTGTTGGAATGGTTGATTTGATTAGATTAGGTTTTTATTCAGGGCGATCAACATCTAGGTAATTACACCCTTTTTAATTTATTTATCTTCTTGTCTTTGACATTTGATAGTTAAATAAACATGAGATTTCCTTTTTACACAGGTCGATATTGGTGGATTATATTTTTGTATAAAGTTGAGTTTCTTTGAGAAATTTTATTATTTTGTCTATGGATTCTGCTGAGTCTTTAAGGGTCAATTCTCTTGTACGAGGTATTTTGTTATTTTCGAAGGCTTGACGAAATTATGAGCATTCTTCAATTATATGCTTTATCGATAATGGGGACTGACAGGTTTGGCTTTAGGTTGGTCCTCTTTTTGTGATTAAGTGGAGGTGTGTTTATTTGGAATGTCCTATTCTTACTCTTGCAACAACCACTTCTTCTCTTCTGTTTCTCCTTATGGCACTTGTCCACTTTTGTGAGTTATTTTTAACATTCCTTAGTTTATTGGTGAGTGATACGTCAGCCCACATTGAATCCCAACTTTTTCGGATTCTGTTCCTTAAAAATGTCTTTATGTCTTTCGGCTCGTAAATTTAGAGTAGTGGAACGTTCATTGTAGCCGCCTCTTTAGCCGCTTTATCCGCTACCTCATTTTCAGCTATTCCTGAGTGCCCTGGAGTCCAGAGAAAGGAGAAACGTTTTTCAAGATGTTTTAGCATGTCTACATAGTTGTGAATTTTGCCTATCGTAGATCCGCTTTGACTGAAGTTTGATAGACTCTGGAGTGCAGACATTGAATCTGTACAAATGAGTATGTTTGAGTATTCACTCTCTATAGATAAATGAAGTTGAAATCGCTTGAAGTTCAGCCGTAAATATTGTTGAGTATGTGCGTAATGTATAGCTTTTGGGTGTCCGATGTATTATTATTGCAAAACCAACATTTTCATTTTGTTTGTGCCGTCAGTGTAAATTATTTCATAATTTGAATATTTTTGTATCTTCTTAAAGAATTTAATTTTATTTGAGTCGTGGTTCTGACCTTTCATAGTTAGATCTATTTTGTTAGACTGGTATTTACAAGGGGGCAATCTATAGAACGGTTGTTGTTTGTTCGTTGGAACGGTTGTTCCATATTAATTTATAGTAACTCCTTCGTCGCAGAATTTAATACTGTTTAGTTGCTTGCTTACACCATGACGTTTTAATTAGGATCTATAGCTTAGAAGGTATAAACGAAAAAAAAATGATAGATTAAACTTATTCACCATTATATCTTCAATACTATATAACTCACCGTTCCCATTTCGACGTGGCAATTCATGCTTAGCGTGTAACCGAGATCTGTGTTGAGAAAATAGTAGCAATTCGATGAGGGTGGATACTTGTCAGGATATTCTGGGCTCAAGACAAAGTGGAATCCATCATCCGGAGAGATGTATTGGCTGGAGCTGCATTCCTGTCCAAAAGCTTCAGCTAGCAGCATTGCAAATATCGTTAGCATCTGAGTGAAAAAAATATGATATAAATTCTCGATGTTACTCACTGAGTAACTAAGTAAAAGGACAGGAGTGATTATTTAGGGAATAAAAGTTTTTCATTATCTCAATATATCTGAAGTATTGACTAAATTGTAAATGACAATTAGGATCACCGGTAGATAGCAACTAAATTTTAAATTAGTAACTAAAAGTAATGAAAGATATATTTGAAAAATAATTACTTGTAAAACCACTTCGCTTTTCTATTTAAATAATTGATAAAAGTTTTATTGATTAATTTAAATTTACAACTGTATAAAATAAAATAAATGGATAATTGTGATAAATGTTTCAGAACACATGGTAATCTTGGAAAGAACCACCCAATGTTTGTACTCCAATATATGCTTTAGATTAGAAGATCCTGTGGCCATATTCTTTTTAGACACCTCGAAGGATTATCAGGGATTGTTAAGGATGAGAGATTAAGAACTAATGGTTTGGATGGGTGAAGATTTTAGAATGAAAGGAGGTATATGTATTTAGGGGCAAATCTGCAACGAATGGAATGTTGAGGTCTCCATGCACGATTTTATTACTAATGTAATAAGGAACATGAAGGACTTTGAGGAGGAATATGGATTGTAAGAATTTGATGGTTTGTTCCAGCCCCAAAGTCCAATTTCGTATGCCCAACTTGGTCTGATTATTATAATGTTTAAGATTTTTTGATAATAAATGGGTTTCTTGTCGTTTCAGTCTAGTGTGGGGATTCCGTGTAGGTCTTTTGTCTTTCTCTCTTCTCATCCTCCTGCCGCCGTCGCCTCTTTCGCCTGAATCGAAGGATTTACTCTCTCATTATTATGAGCAGAGACCTTATTGAAGAGTTCTGAACTCTTCTTCTCTGGTACTGGTCAGGGTGGCTGCTTTACTGGTACCGGCCACGACGGCTTATTATCTGGTACTGACTCCTATGTTTGGGGACCAAGATGGCTCCCCAGGCTTCGTACTGGATATCTTTGCCAATAGATGGCATCATGAACTTCCTTTCAGAAGTGAGGGGGGGCCTTACTTAAACAAACCGCCCACCTAAATTAAGCTGGGCTAATTTATAGTACACAAGATGTGGGGTACATGTTGACAGGACATGATATTACACGTTTCAAGATTAGAGGTTTTTCAAAATAAAACGTAATCTAACCAGCATGGACAGAATGTTTTGTGAGACTGTTCATGTAAGAGCAATACAGAAAGATAAATGAAATGACTTTATACATAATAATGAACAAACATGATAATTAACTTTATGTATAGAAATAAACTCTATAACTCATGTATAAAAAATATGAACTAGTAAACATTGATACATAAATTAAGAAAATAAATGCACACCCTATGTGTATGTGTTAACAAAGCAAATTCAAAGTAAATAAATAACTAGTAAACAGAATAAAACTACAAAATAAAGTTTCACCTCTTAAAACCTGTGGTGAAAACAGAAGTTTACAACCTATGTAATAACAGTAATAAATTAAATGATTAATTCTAAAATTAACAACAAAATATTACAAGAAAATACCAAGACAAACGCTAATGTCAACCAAAGTTTCAGTCCGTTGCAAAAAGTTATGGTCATCTATCAGGAGGTTTTCTGGGTTCTGGTATCACATGCAGTGATGTTATAGTTAAACGTAGTGCATTCGACAGTGCTTCTAAATGCTCCGAGTTTACCTGAAGCTTGATCTGCTTTGCGTGGCATAGTTGAGTTCCTAAAACTCCGGCTGATGCTTTTGCGCCGCCCACCAAGATAATTCCAACCTCGTTCAGTAGTATCAGTGGTGTAAGTTCCTTGTTCAATGTCGCTTTCATGCAGAAGGAGATGAAGCTCAGTTTTGCACTGTGACAAAATATGTTACCGAGATTTTGGTCATTAGAAGGTTGTTGTGAGAGCATACTATTAAGGGGTGTTCCCGATATAGCATGGCTGTTACCATTTGCAGATAGCGGTGCCCCATCTTCTGAATTGGGGAAAGCAGTTGTACATTGCAACTGAAGTTTTAAAGAGTTCATTTGAGCTGCTGAAGGAGTTCTTTGGGTGGACTGAATATCTGAATAATTAGTCAGAGATGGAGTAACAGCTGGTGTTATTGCTACTGAAATAGTCTGTTGAGACTGTCTGGTTAGTGGAAATGAACTTCGTTGGGGATATGGATAAGGAACTGGAGAGTCCTTTTGTGTTTGAATATTTCCATGTTCATGGCTGATGGAAATAGTGTTGTGATGGATAATCTCAACAATTTTGGTTCCTTTCTGAACATTTTCCATGTTGGTTTGTCCACTGGTTTGAACAGGAGTGATCTTAGTCATCTGAGGTGGTATTGTTGGAATTTCTGATGATTCTGTCCTGATTGCAGTAGGCAGAGGGAAATTATCCAAATTGTCTCTGCTAAGATGACCTTTAAACTCATTTCTTCCATTGGCATTAGGTATTCCATTTTTGGATGCTAACATTTTATCTGCCTGTACCTTGTTCTTGGAGCTATTAGATTTCACTTTTGGCCTTTTATCCTCCGAAGTGTACTGCGTGTTTGAAAATGGAGTCACTTGATCGCCAATTCGAATTTCTCTATTCAAAGAGGGATGTCTCACAGTTTGTCCCCATTGGTGATTCCTGTATTTGACAAACTCAGCACTGG
>NW_027115923.1:280074-281327 GCF_000696795.3 Halyomorpha halys
TAAAGGAGCTCTAAACTGATGACTAATGCCTTGAGAATGAGCTTTTGAATGTTGGGTCAATGTATCATTGGCTACCTCAACATCAACAGGCCTAGACAAGTCTTGTGGAAAACCCTGCTGTGCTCCTGTTAATTCAAGATGTGATAACACATTTGAGCTGGTTTGAGAAGAAGTATTAGAGTCAGCTGGCATTTGTTGACTCTCAGAAGAATATTCCTTATGACAAGAGATCCACGGCTGAGATTGTTGGTGAATGGTGTTACTACTGTAGCTTCCATAATTTTCTCTGGAACTAGCATACAGCCTGCTTTGAGATTGATGTTGCTGATTTCCTTCATACATAGTTCCTATATTTTGATGAATCATAGGATTTGTTGAGTCTTGTTTACTAACAGGATAAATCTGACTTGATTCCTGGTTATCTGGTTTCTGTTGGTTTGGATTATTCTTTGATTGAAGATTCTCTGATAGTTGAATCCAAGGACGAATCTGAGCTGCTTGCTTGCAATCTCTTATTTTGAGCAAGAAGGATCTTGCCAAAATGATTTCATCTCTGCATGCGTCATACATGTCTTGCATGCTTTGACTGGGGAGGTCACCACTAGTAACAACTAGCATGGCGTCATACTCGTCCCATTTTTCCTGAAATGTCTGCCAATCAGACTGAGAAGCTTCTAAGTTAGCTTCGAATAAGGTAGCTCTCTGAAGACCAGCAAGAGCCTTTTCTCCGACTTCTGCGCAGCCAATAATGTTTCGGTGTAAACACTTGAGTTTCTTTTCAAGTGTTGTAATTTGAACTCCACAATTCGGTGTGGAATCTAATGGTCTGGTTGCCATAATATTTCTCTGATAAACCAACCAGGCAAAGGGAAGCGACGTGATACAAGAGTGAGAGAGAACAAGAGAGAAAAGAATATTAAGAGAACCAGGCATTGATATAATTGATAAGGACCTATGATTAATTAAATCATGTAAAATAATTGTCAACAGACAAAAGACTGATTAAAAACAAATGTTGAACAACTTTGAACGTCAAATAACTGGGTGACGTTTAACCACAGCTCAAGAGTCCTGATGCCTCTTTTAAGCTGGATCAATGATAGGTAATCTCAGGTAATTTGTGATTGCAGGGGTATGTGTGAAAACCCAAGACTTACTCTCACAAGATGTGCTTGGTTTGATGTGCCAAGTCTTAAACATTGCTACCTCTGTGTGGAATGAACGAGCCGCTCGTGAACGCCGGTGATAATGGA
>NW_027115923.1:281377-281905 GCF_000696795.3 Halyomorpha halys
GAAGGAGTCCTTTGGATGGACTGAGTATCTGAATAAACAACCAGAGGTGGAGTAACAGCAGATGTTGTTGCTACTGAAATAGTCTGTTGAGACTGTCTGGTTTGTGGAAATGAACTTCGTTTAGGATATGGATAAGGAACAGGAGAGTCCTTTTGTGTTCGAATATTTCCATGTTCATGGCTGATGGAAGTAGTGTTGCGATGGATGATATCATCAATTTCGGTTCCATTCTGAGCGTTTTCCATGGTTTGCTCACTGATTTGAACAGGGGTGGTCTTAGTGATCTGAGGTGGTATTGTTGGAATTCCTGATGATTCTGCCCTGATTGCAGTTGGCAGAGTGAAATTGTCCATATTGTCTCTGCTAAGATAAGCTTTAAACTTACTTCTTCCATTGGCATTAGGTGTTCCATTTTTGGATGCAAACATGTTATCTGCTTGTACTTTGTTCTTGGAGCTATTAGGTTTAACTTTGGGCTGTGTATCCTCCAATGTATGCAGCATATTTGAAAATGGAGTTACTTGATCG
>NW_027115923.1:284920-285645 GCF_000696795.3 Halyomorpha halys
TTTAATGAATTGTTTATAATCAATTTTTAGGTAACTCAAAGTTGATAATTAGTTACAATTCCATTTGCATTCTTTACATAACTAATGATATATGTGATAACTGATAAATGTGCATAGCTGAAATTACAATTTCTCTATCACTTGCTATTAATAGTTTCATCAATAAAGAACATGGTTACCTCTTATATCAATTTCATCACAAATGAGAAACAAATTTGTAGTATTTACATGATAAATTTTGAGATCAATATGTGAATGTTCGGCTATGCTAAACAATGGAATTATACTACCACAAACTAGACTTTACAGAAGAGGTTCTAACAAAGTTTATTAAGTTATAACACATTCCCAATAAATGAACTTAGATGATGAAACAAAGAATATAATTTCATATTATAGGTTGAAAAGAGACTGATCACTAAGAAAATCAATAATTTAGATCACTGAATTGTATTGGAATAAATTAAATTCCAATTGAAATTTTAGAAAATTCAAGATTTGTGTGATGAAACTAATTTTGTTTATAATCTAAGCAACTGAATTGATTAATGGTAATGTATGATGCCTAAGAGAAGCCATTTTGTTCAATAATCCTTAGCCATTTTGCTCTTGAATTTCTATCTAGGCTAGAATTTAATCAAATAAATTCCGGATCCTTCATTTAATTTAGGTAGCTTATTTTACATTCAAGAAACAAATTAAAATATATCAAAGGACCAATTGTT
>NW_027115923.1:285695-286259 GCF_000696795.3 Halyomorpha halys
CAATGTGTCTTGTTGAGAATATGCAACTGGTAAAGTGTTCACCTTAGGAGTACTGGGTGCTGTAAGTGGTCTTGGTGAAACAGTTGAAGTTTCCCGAGGATGGGTTTGTACAGATGGGTCTGTGTCACAATGAGGTGTGTTGGCAGACATTGCCGCTCTTGGAGACATCTGAAAAGGTAACTGCAGTAAAGGAGCTCTATACTGATAACTGATGCCTTGTGAGTGAGATTTTGAATGTTGGGCCAGTGCATCATTGGTTACCTCAACATCAACAGGCCTAGACAAGCTTTTCTGAAAACCCTGGTGTGCTCCTGTTGATTCAACATGTGATAACACATTTGAGCTGGTTTGAGTAGAAGTATTACAGTCAGCTGCCATTTGTTGACTCTCAGAAGAATATTGCTTGTGACAAGAGATCCACGGCTGAGATTGTTGGTGAATGGTGTTACTACTGTAACTTCCATAATTATCTCTGGAACTAGCATACAGCCTGCTTTGAGATTGATGTTGCTGATTTCCTTCATAAATTGTTCCTATATTTTGATGAATCATAGGATTTGTTGA
>NW_027115923.1:291389-303812 GCF_000696795.3 Halyomorpha halys
TAGTTTACATTTCTTATGTTTATGAAATAGTTTTCATGGTGTTGCTTTGCTTCATTGTTATTGAGAGTTTCTTATATATTTTGATTGAATAGGTATGACATAAAACAAGTCTTCCTATGTCATGCTATGTTATCACTTTTTAATTATTATTACTTCAATTCGTTAAATTTTCGATATCAATATTTCGATATTTTAAAATATCGATATTTTAGTGGCGATATAATATCGATATCGATATTGCTATCCGATATCGATATCGATATTTTGCTTTCGATATCCCATCCCTAGGATGAATGTGAATTGAAAGGGTCAGCTGAGGAAAAGAAGCTTATACTGACCTCTTTTATATCTGGGCCTTGTGATGCAGCTATGACCCGTTCAAAGCCTGGCAAACACATTCCTCAGTGTAGTGGTAGACTATTGAGGATCTTCGCCGGTGTTACAACCAACCAAGAAGACGTTACCAGCGAGTTTCCGCCGCGGAGTTTTACCGGAGTTTTCTGTGCTTCGAGTAGAGTTCAAGAGAACTAGAATGAATCTCCGACAAGCCATTAAAGAAAGCAAACGACGGTGCTGGAGAGAACTCTGTGATGAGGTGGATGCAGACCCATGGGGTAGACCTTACAAAATAGCACTCAAGAAACTTTGTAAAGGCACGATGCAGGTCCCCACGAGACCAAACGTTGTATACAGTATTGTCAGAACACTATTCCCTGAACAAGCGAATACTACTGAGTGTATAGACAATACATATACAACGGATTTTCCACAAATCACGCAGGAAGAGTTAGAGGACGTCGCCTCGGATCAACAACATGGCAAGGCACCAGGATTGGACGGAATTCCTAATTTAGCTCTGAAGGTGGCTCTCAGGAAACGGCCGGATCTTTCTATCGATCTCTTCAATTCGTGCTTTCGTGAAGGCTCCATTCCGATACCTTGGAAGAGACAGCGCCTCGTACTTATTCCTAAGAGAAGACCCGGAAGACCTGGAAGACACGTCAACCTATCGTCCAATTTGCGTATTGGATACTATGGGTTAGGCATTCGAGAAAATGCTTTCCCTCAGGCCACAAGAGTTCACGGAGGGAGTTAATGGCCTCTCCCGGGCTCAATTCGGATTTCGTAAAGAGCGATCCACGATAGATGCTGTTGGATTGGTAGTCGAGATGGCCCGCACAGCAATTGCAGGAGAAAGGTGGAGGAGAGGTGCTAAGACTTATGCAGCAATCATCACTCTAGACGTCCAGAATGCCTTTAACACAGCTAGATTGGCCTGAATAATAGATGCCCAACGGACTATGGCGGTGCCAGCCTATCTTATGCGAGTTCTTACACATTACTTCAAATATAGAGTTCTGTTTTACTTTTCAGACATTGGCCAAAGAAGATATGAGGTGACTGGTGGTGTCCCACAGGGCTCGGTATTAGGGCCTCTTCTGTGGAACGTCATGTACGACGCAATCTTCAAATTGACTTTGCCGGAGGGAGCCACAGGTGTGGGATTTGCAGATGACGTTGCAGTTGTAGTGGTGGCGAAGTACTTGGAAGAAGTTACCCTCATTGCTAACCAGGCTGTTTCTACGGTTCGAGGTTGGCTCTCTTCGGTAGGCCTAAAACTTGCAGATCACAAGACTGAGGTTCACCTAATAACTAGCAGGATGCAGACTGAGTCCATCACTGTCACGGTTGGTAGGCACGAAATTCGTTCCCAGTCTTGCTTAAAATACCTAGGAGTCATGATCGATGCACGTCTCCGCTTTAATGTTCACGCGGAGTTTATCAGCGCCAAATCTGCTAAAGTAGCATCCTTTTTGTGACGCCTTATGCCAAACGTCGGAGGTCCCAAAGAAAGTAGCCGAAGGCTTCTGGCTGCTGTTATCCCCTCCATTATGTTATATGCATCCCCGATTTGGAAAGAAGCGATGGTTACCATATCATATAGGAGACAGATAGTTTCAGTTTACCGCAGAGTTTGTTTAAGGACAGTTAGCGCTTTTCGAACTGTTATAACCTACAAAGCGGTGTACGTGATAGTCCGAATGTTACCTGTGGAACTCCTAGTTGAAGAAAGAAGCAGGCACTATGGACGACGCTTACACGTTTCCAGAGAAGAAGATTGAAAAATAATTAGCGATGGCAGCAGCGTTGGGAGGCTGCAGATTCCGGGAGGTGGACTTGCAGGTTAATACCCGATGTTGGCACGTGGTACGGTCGCCAGCATGGTGAGGTGGATTTTTACATAACCCAAATGTTGACCGGACATGGATGCTTTAGAGCCTACCAGTACCGCTTCAAACTGGACAACACCCCAGAATGCCCTGGATTTCAGACTGTCGAGGAAACCGCGGAGCACGTGTTTTTCACGTGCATTCCCTTTGCAGCAGAAAGAAATGAATTGGAGAGAGTGTGTGGAGGACGCATCACACCAGAGAACGTGGTGAGCTATATGCTCCTCTCAGACCAGCATTGGAACGCAGTGAAGAGATTCACCACAGCCGTCCCGAGGCGGCACTCAGCCATTTCCCTCCATGAAGTAATGCCTAGCGGCGGTCCCGTAGAGATGAATGAACAGATGTAGGGCGGTATTAGGTACGGGCCTATCCATATATTTTGAAAATTTCCACCGACTCTCGTAAAAAAAAATGCACACACACGAATGAAACACACGAGACATCGAGTGAATCCCAGTAGCCACAATAATCGAACGACATATATTTCAACCGGCGGGGCGAAAATTGATCGAATAATGCTGAATAGGTTCAGCAGGGGTGTTTATAATCTGAATAACCATTTCAAAAAACCGTTTTGACTGTTTTAGATGAAAATTACCTCAACACCTGCAACATAGTTCCAATATGCACATTTAATCTCATATACTAGCTACTTATGCATCAGTGAATCCACAGTTATTTCCATAAATAACAAAATCTTCACCCATTGTAAAATCTGGCCCTAGCAATCACCTCCATGAACCAAAACATTACAAACAAATATAAACCATCATGACTAATTCAAGCAACATAAACTTTAAGTTTTTAAGTTTTTTCCGTCGAAAAACGTAATCCTTAAAAAGTTTAGTTACTTTTGTTATGTCACTTGACCAGTATTTGAACTTTAAGTTGACATGTCGACTAACTCCATAAAGCCACATTTTTATTTTAGTAATACTTAAGCATTGAATAAATTGTGAAGAGCTCAAAGTAAATTTTAGTTAACAGCTGTACTTTTATATTTCCGTCAGTTTTGAAAAGAAAAATATTAGAATTTGGGAATGGGAAGTCCTACTGAAGTACTTTACTAAAAACTGTTTAAATTGGAGTTAGACAACCCGTTAATGGAATGGTTAGTTTGGAAAATTAGTACGGGAAAGTATTGCTTCAATGAATAATTTAGAAATATCTGTTCTGAGACAAGCAAGGGTTAATTTCAACGCAAAGAAAATGTTTATAAAGTATGGAAGTATTGTAGGCCATAGACTTTAATTGAATCTAAGTGCTTTGGCATACTCCATCATGCTCTGATTTCCTTACATTACAACTTAAAGACTTTTTTTAATGTATTTTTTATTTTAAGTTTTTTGGAACTTTTTTTTTTATATCCATAGATCGATCTTCATCTTCCACATCCAGAGAGCCGAAATATTTTCTAAATCCTGTTTTGACACAAGTTTTAGTCCGTTTCATAGGAACATCGGGCGTTAGTTCGGAAATAATTTTATCAAAAATCGGCTTTCGACTGATTGTTACTTTGTAACTATCTCTCGAAGATTCTGTGGAAGGTGTTTTCGTTTCATGTCTACTAGCGCCAACATACTTTTGAATCATTAATTTTGATTTAGTTGGATCATAAAAGTTTTTCGGTTTCCTTTTCATTGGTTTCAGATAGCCGATGAAGTCGGGTTTCTTAATCCAAATGGTACTCTTACAGTTCCTGGGACGTCCTCGGAAACCTTAAAAAGATAATTCATTTTTATTCATTAGATTTATTCATAACCACATTATAAACATAAAAAATATGCTGATAATATGAGACCGAGTTTATGATGCAATGTATCGTAAACAAAATGTTGCTTTTAACCTTTTTTAATTTAAGCATAAGTAACGGTTGACGTAAAGGAAAAAATGTCTGGGGACTATCAAGTAAATATAGGGTACGACCTATTGGATAAAGTGGGGGCGCGTATAAAGAAAAAAAAAATTAGTACCAGTGTTCATAGTATGTCGCTAAGTGCTCTGACCTGGTAACGTCATCGTGATGTCATTTTAACGTTTTTAAGAACAAAGGGTTCTTTCTTCCTAGAGCATATCTACTCTAGTAGAGCTCTTCGCTCTTTTCGGCCTCAGGAAAGTGTCGACCAACGTCAATAAGGTACAATTTATTATTAACTATGAGTGCAAAATAAGTGAATACTGCCGTGCTACTATAAACGTATTGACTAGACAGTGCGTAGCTACAGACTTAAAACTCGAAACCTGTATCTCAGCCAGTTGTTACAAACTAAATTAATTTTAACTATTTTACATCATTAGCCAGTGCCATGATAGCTTGTGCCCAGCCCAGGCCGCGAATCTGCCGCCGGACCCCGACGAAACGGGTCTTTTTTTTTTTGCTGCAAAACTGCAATGCCGCCCCAGCCTATGCATCATGCAAGCTAGAACCTGGCCTACCCCAACCTCACGCCAGAGTCTAGGACACGCTGGCCAGTCACTGAAGAGAAAATACGTTCTTCAGACACTAGGCGAAGATACAGGGTTTTCACCATTTCGCCCACAGCATACCTAGACGAGGGAAGCGGCTAGAAGACGTCATCGCGGCGGCGAAAACGTCATTCACCAGATTAACAATATCCATTAGTCCTATGAGACCCCATATTCTGTATTCATCTCATATAATTAAATTACATTGAAGACTAACTCACTAACCATTATTGCCCCTCCAGGGTTAACACTTTATAAATAAAGAGAACAAATATATGCATGTTCATAATCAGAAAGTCTTTCAAAATTTTCAGCCCCCCTTTTCCACACTAATAACATTTATCATAATCTAAAAATACACTCGGGACACCTGGAGTATAGCACGAGCAGGTCCCGATGTAAACAAGTAGTAATCGGGGAAAGAAGGCAAAAGGGTACTTTGGCGCAGTTGGAGAAATCGGAGCCTAATTTTCTTAGTCCGAATAAATACGACACTTTGACTGCTCTATCCACCGAACCAGGGACTTCAAGATCCGAGACTGCTACAAAGAAATCTCCGCCAATTCCACCGGTCACTGTTTCCAGTGAACACCAACTCCCACAGGTAAGGACTTACCTGAATAAAATTCAAATTCAAAAATACCTCATACGAAAAACTGCGGGGGGGGGGGGGAGATCCAGATCTTCCTTGAGTCTATCGATGACCGCAATAAAGTAATAAACGTACTTAAGCTCTATAAGTCGAGCACCATACTTATGCCCCTTATGCCATACTTACGCAGAGACAAAACCCAAAATAGATATGTAATCAAGAACTTAGACAATGTAACTAGAAGATGTCAAGATCGCCTTTAAGGACTTGGCCCCATCGATATAAGGAGGCTCGAAAAATCAAACAAGGATGGGACGAAAATCCCCTGTCCCTTATTGTTATCACGGTGCCAGTACAGGTCACCCACCCTAAAAGATATAGGAAAGGTAAGCCAGGTTGGCAGGTACCTGTTCACATCCCACCATTTTATTTAAAGGAAAGAAACTGGCCCACCTCAATGTTGCAGTTCGGGCACACCAGGAACTGCTGTGGATGCACGGAGGCGTGCGTATGCTGTGGTGAGGAGCACAGCATCGGTGCCTGTCCTAGGGTGGGTGAACCAAAGTGCACCAACTGTGGGAAAGGGTTTGTGGCGTCCTTCCATGGGTGCGAAATAAGACTGAAGTAAAACTGCCGGGAAGACATGTGAAAACTGCTTTCACGAATGTTCATCCGGGCACCATTTTAGGACAGGCTTACAATAGACCAGTTGACTACGCAGTACTACGTATCACGAGTTGCTCCGTTGCTGATTTCACCTCGTCGGATCACCACCAGGTGACCTATGACTAGCAACTCTGGGCCGACGTCTGAGAAATTCAACTACCAGGAGGCCGACTGGAGCCGGTTCAGTGGAGGAAGTAGACAACTACTTCACGTCTACGCGCCAAACCATCCCCACCTACCACCCAAGACCTCCCACCTCCAGAAAGCAACACCACACATCATGGCACTCATCGACAGCAGGCGGAACCTGCAAATCCGGCATTAGCGCTCCAGATACCCATCAGTCAAGAAGACCCTCAACTCGATCACCACCCAGATCAAGAATCTTCTGCGCCTGGTACGATCGCCTGAGGCAACCAAGAAGACATCGGCAGTTCGCCTGCATGACAGGGTCATGAGTTACTCATGAGTCCCCCTGAGCAAGCCGATTCATTGCTAGGCACTACCAGCGGGATATTTAAGTGCGGACAGGGGTTCTACTTTCAATACCAACCATGGCCCGTGAAAACAATTATATGTATGTCACACCCGAACAGCTGAAGGCCATCTTGAGACGATGTCATGGAAACAGGGTCCTGCCATGATGGTATGCAGACCGTCCTGCTGAAACAACTACCAAGGAAGGGAATCACACAACTGACCAACCTGTACAATTCGTGCTTGAGGTTGAGATACTTCCTCGATAAATGGAAACATGCCCATCCTATTTCAACTCCTAGAAGACAGGGTTTGACGCCAAACATTACAGGGTCATAAGTCTGCTGCCTCATCTCGCTAAGTTATACGAAAAGATCATCCTGGATTACCTTCGGGAATATTGTAATGAACCGTCCGTTATCCCTTACGAGCAGACTGGCTTTCAGTTTCTCATGAGCAGAGAACAGCATCTGATGAAGCTTCAGAATGAGGTGAACTCCAGCTTAAAAGCGGAACCAAGCTACGCCCATGATCTCCATAGACTGCACAAAAGCATTCGATTCTGTCTCTCACGGCATTTTATGTCGTAAGCTCATAAACCTCAAATGTCCCGAGCAACTCTACGGTGTCATAGCATCGTTTCTCGACAACGATGTTGTCGATTGAGTGGACCATCTCGATGCGGGTTCAAGATGCGTTTTCACATTCCACTGACATGCGGAGTGCCACAGGGGGCAGTTCTATCGCCAGTGCTGTTTTCAATCTATACCGCTGATGTGGTTGGTGAAAATTACAAACTAGCTACAGTCGCCGCCTATGCCGACGAGATCGTCATCTACAGCAGCAGTATGAAACCCAAATATGCACTAGAGCGAGCCGGAGCAGTCTGCAAGGAGATTGTTCAACGCCAGGTTAATTTAAACATCACAATGAACACCAGCTAAGACAGACTGCGTCGTGTTCGCTCAGCAACAACACAGGCGACCGACTCTCCCGAAGTTGCTCAAGTTGGACGACACCATCATCTCCCCTTCCAACTCCATAGTATATCAAGGTTTGAAGCTGGACCACCATCTAAAGTTTTCCACTCACCTCTGCCAGAAAACGAGAATTTTAAGAAGGCGGTCATACAGACTGAACCACCTCCTCACAACACAGCGCTCTCTCTGTGGCTTGAACTACAGGTCTACAAGAGCAACCTGAGACCGGTACTTCTATACGGGGCACCACTCTTCACGTACCTCTCCGACGACACGCAGCGCCACCTTCAGGGATTCCAGGACTCCATACTGCGGAGAATGGTCCGCACTACATCGTGGAAGAAGAAGCCTCCGGAACTACATCAACTCCTCGATTTGCCCACAGTACCCGAGTTCATTGGTCGGAGGTTTCCCTCAAGAATGAAGAACCCAAGTTCTGTGACCCCCTCCAATCACTGACCAATCCACTCTTTCAATCATTAAAACCAGCGCCCGCTCCAGTGCGCTGGCAGGACCTACATCCCTGTAACCAATGAGAAACCAACCAGTGAAAGAAACACTTATTTAGTTTTTAGTTAAGTTTTAAACTGTAGCGTAAATTTAGCAAACGAAGTGCGCCCCAGCACCTCGTCTATTAAGCATTTATACAAAATCAAAAAATATAATATCTCGATCTGTCCTTAGAATGGAGCACTGCTCCAGTAAAAGAATGCATATAGTTCTATTTTGATTATCTAATTTCTATTGGGGCTAGGGACAAAAAAAGGGACAATATTGGACAATGGGATATAGAAATTGAAGGAAAGAAATATAGTTGCCGGTGACTCCTTAGGGCCGGGAAAGAGGGGGTAGGCACGGTGATGGGGAGCCGGAAGAGTTGGGAAGCCAGAATTTCTGAAGAATTCGACGATATTTTTTTAAGGAGAAAGAAAGCTGGGTGCTACTGAGAAAACAGTTTATGAGATTCCGCTGAAGCAAGATAGGTTGACTTGTGTAAACGAACGACGGTATCCCCAAACACTTCGACAGCACATCCGAAAAAAGATAGAAAATCTGAGAATAACGAAGATAATTAAAGACAGCGCCTCGCCATATAATAGTCTTTTATGGGCTGTAAGAAAGAAAAGTACGCCAGGGGATGGCACGCAAAGTCATCTACTACCGCAGACTGAACAAGAACGCAGTTGAGGAGAAGTGCACGATTCCGAGATTCGAGCACATTTTTAATAGATTGGCCGGAATGAAAATTTTCAGCACGCTCAACTTAATGACTTAATGGCGGGGAACCATCAAATTAATATGCATCCTAGGGACAAACTTAACACCTCTTTTACCTTCGAACGTGGTCATTATGAATTTACAAGGATACCATTTGGTTTTAAGACCGCACCCGTGACTATCCAGAGGATGATGGATGAGTTCCTGAGACGACTAGACGAGGCAGTTTTCCAGGTATACATGAACAATTTACTGGTGTTTAGCAAATTGGAAGAGGGCCATCTAGACCGACTAAGAAGTGTGTTCCAGCGGATGTGGGAATTAGGCCTAAAGTTATCCAAAGAGAAGTCGATGTTGGGACAGAACCAGATTATTTTTTTGGTTCACACCCTCTCCAAAGACGGCGGGAGACCTGACATACAGAAGCTGGCGGCCTTGCAAAAGATGACATTACCCAAAGACGTGAAAGGAGTGCGACGATTGCTAGGAACAATGAGCTATTACCGAAGGTTCGCACTGGATATAGCGGAATATTTCGTACCCCTTAACTATCTACTGAAGAAAGGGAATACAATAAAGTTAATACCTCAAGAAGGTTCAGTATCTCAGGCAGGCGGAGATTTATATGATGCACGATGATGTTGGACATTTTCCGGGAACCAGAACGCTAAAGAGGTGACGCTCGCTTACTACCAGGGAAGGACGAATCGTAATGAACCTTTACAGGTCCTGCAGCGTCGATATCTTTAGTATGGAATGAAGCGCACCATCCAAGACACCATAAGCAATTATGATCGATATGTGAAGAAACTTCCACTACAGAAGCGCCACTTAGTGATTTCCACGTGGACTCGTTCACTTGGAGTGGGTACAAGTGGGTCAAGGTAGTAGAAGTCTTATACCAGTGTACCAGCTGTAGAAGGGACTCAAGCCAGACGAGGCGATGGAAACGTCGATATTAGCTTACAACCACTCCATAAATTCACAGGGTTCCGTTCGAGGTTGTTTTAGGATTACATCGAGTTCGCAGGGACTATGAGTTATAAATATATGATACAACGGCCAAGAGAGTTATATAGGTGAGTAAAATTAAGATAAATAAAAAAAAAGATTGTTTAGCTATAGAGATGAGATAAAAAAATAAACTAAATTAAGAATAGAGTGTATGGAAAAACAATTTTAAAAATTAAATCAACAAGAGAGGAGGAATATGGATAATGGGACATGAAGAAAGTCAGAAATATTAGTTATGAGAGAGAGCTTGAAATTTGAGGTTGACTTTTTGGCTGTGTGGAAAGAGTGCGGGCACGTTAGGTAGACATGAAATTGTAAACACCAGGGAAGATAATATTGCAAATAAAAAATGAAATAAAATTTAAGCTAAGGATGAAAAAAAAAAGTGTTGACCATGATTAGTTTACAACATGGTAGTGGATGTGACAGAATCTGTAATTGCTGTTAAAAAGACTATCCTACACTACATGCGAACACTTATTATACATTAACTTATTTTATTCAGAATATATATAAGTTTTAATAAATAAAAATGCTAGATAAATACCTCTCATTTGAAGAATTTCCTCCATTGTCGTCTCCTTGGTATTTGGTCTTTTTGCACTGCATTTTTGGGGGGATTCATCAACGCGAGACAAGTGGTCATGGAGAGCTTTCCGACGCTTCTCCTCTTCAAGAAGAACATCCTTTGGAGGTTCAGACTTCTTAACTTGCTCATCAAGTACTTGAATTGTGTGTTCTAATTGCTTACTGTATATTCGTTCCTCACCTTCACTTATCTGGTTGGCTTTTTCGTTGAGATAACGCCACATCTTTCTCTCATCCAGGGATTTCTGAGTCATATCTTCAAGGTATGCATAGAACTTACTATATAAATACGTTTTCATGAGTTCTTTGTCAAGTGCTCTCATGAGGCTGTCTCGCCTCATTTTTTTAATTTCAACTTGCTCTTCTCCAAAACTTTTTAAGTGCCTAATGTCGAAGTAGTTTTTCCAAAGAACAAAAATACTTTTCCTTTCCCTTTGCTTTTGCTTGACATATTCCGATGCTGGTTCTCTTCTAGGATATTTCAGCATATAAAGCGCTTCACTCAACTGTTTAGTTATATATAGTTTTGTTTTTTCATAAAATTGGTCTTCTTTCGGTCCTTTTGTTTTCCTTATCATCTGCCTTGAAGTGGACCTCAGTCCGGAACTTCGGTCAGAATCACCTGATAAACGAACTTTGTCTTGAGACATATCACCGCTACTCTCTGAAATTCTTCTACTACTTTTCAAGGTAAAAGGCTGTTGAGTTGGCAATACTGTTTCCGATTGCTTTAGTATTCCTTCTTTAGTATTCCAACCCTTGATATCCTTGATATCCATAAATTTCAATAAACCAGCCGTGCTTGCAAGGTTTGCGGGCAATTTGGCTTTAAAAGATTTGGCTCTTTCTCTTTTTATTATCGGTGAAACAGTTTTTGCCGGTTTCATATCCTGTTTTTTCATAGCTACATTCGTTTTAGCTAAGATCTCTTTTGGTTGCTCCCTCTTTACTTTAAGATTTTTCCTTTTTAATTCCACAAAAGTTCTCTCAATAGTTTTCCCTAGCTTCAGCTCAGAGGTATTTTCTTTCGATTGGATACTTTTTAATTTTCTCACACTCATAAAAGAAAATGATTTGCTCTGATTTTTTTCAACTTTTTCATCAAGTACAGATGGTTCATCAAGTACAGATGGTTCATCAAGTACCAATTTAGTCTTTTCAAGATGAGTAATGTCAATAAATGTTGATT
Organism: Halyomorpha halys; assembly: GCF_000696795.3. Lineage (NCBI taxonomy): Eukaryota > Metazoa > Arthropoda > Insecta > Hemiptera > Pentatomidae > Halyomorpha > Halyomorpha halys. Next base: position 302,814 of record NW_027115923.1, read on the forward strand.
GATGTCGTTGGAACTGAAATTTAGGTTTTTCTATCTTTTTAACAGTTTCCTTAGGAGCTGAAAAGTAATTTGTTTTAGTAGTATGGAAATGAAAAATAATAATGAGTTTATGCAGAAAAAAAAATTATAACAAGTATTTCTATTCCGATGAGAACTTTTAAAAAAAAGCTTACGCAAGTAGATAAAATATCTAAACAGAGGTTAAACTTGTTATAAACATTGAGACAATGTCCCAGATTGTATATATGTATATATATAGTTGACCGTAAAAATTGATATATAAGAAGATGGTCAGGGTTGCGGTCAAAAGTGAAACAAATAAATAAAAAAAAAAAAAAAAAAAAAAAAAAATAGTTGTAACTTTTGACCGCAACCCTGACCATCTCCTTATATATAAATATCCCAGATTGTTTCCGCGATATTTTTTCCTTGTTGGAAACTGTCGTAATACAAGTTTGAAATTAAGGGATGGAAAGGGTAATAAGATACAATTTACTCAACTTGTAAAAGCTGATATACTTATGGGATCGGGTTTTCTGGTATTCTGTGAGAACTGACGAAAAATAACCGCGTTTACGACTCGGAGGGCAACGCTCTATACTCTGAATTTAGTTTAAAAATACCTGCAAAAATAAAAATCGGACTTCCACATCATAAGTGAAGAAAATGTCCGGCTTTTCATTGTTGTATATTGAAGCTACACCGAGATAGGCAGGTGAAAAGTGAAAAACAAAATAATGCCAGCCTTAAATGAGAACGAGTTTTAGAACATTTGAATTAAAAGACATGATTACCAAAAATCGACGTTGCATATTGTATTCAATAACTATATGGTCAATTGAATTCTACGTATCTTCCATGTATAATCCATGAATTATTTATCTTAAAGTAAATAAATTAACATAAGAACTTGCGGCACCACACTGGGTGTCTGTTATCCTCTAGATCTGACACCACAGAATATTTTTGTTTGGGTTGATATTCAACAAAAAGTCTAAG
>NW_027115923.1:304462-306317 GCF_000696795.3 Halyomorpha halys
TAATCACTTTGAACATTTAATATTTATCAATAAAGTGGTTGGAATCTATATTTATTTATTCATTATACTCTAAATAATTGATAAAAATCTAAATAACTCTTATTTCGAGACCTTAATTCATATTTTCAGATAAAGCTGAAACACCCGGTGAAATTTTATTTAAATCATATAAAATTTTAAATAAAAAAAAAGTTAAGTACATCGATAAATAATAATGCTTACATTTTGGAGGAGGTTTTGATACCGGTTCTACTTTTTCTGGAATAGATTCTATTCTTTCGGGTTCTTCTTCTAGTGTAGATTCGGCCGACTTGTCTGGAGATATTTCTTTTTTTGCTTTATATTTCTTTGCTTTCTTTTTTTCCATATCCTGTACGTAAAAATATTAAGTTGCAATTTAATCTAATTATCTTGTCATTTTTTTAAGTTGGTTTTTTCTTCTAGCAAACAAAAATATAGAAAAGCAATTTTTCAGTACTGCTACTAAATTTTACGCTGATACAAAAGTAGCAATCCTGCCCTGTTTTATCGACAAGATGATGAGATTTTTGTAATTGCAATATTAACAATAATTTACTAATACTTACTTTAGATAATACGCTGGTCATTTTTTTAGCTTTTGGAGCAGGTTTTGATACCGGTTCTTCAGCTATTTCTTCAATAGATTCTATTTCTACGAATTCTTCTTCTAGTGTAGATTTAGTCGATTCGTCCGTGGATATTACTTCTTCCACCTTAGATTTCTTTTTTTCAATTTCCTGTACGTAAAAATATTTACTTGAAGATCGCTGATAGACCATGTGCGTTAATGAATGGAATATGATCCGGGTGAGAACAAATAAAACTCAAATAGTAATAACTATTTTAATTGATCCAACGTTTCGCCCCACGTTGCAGGACTTGGTCAGGGCTAAAAAAGATACAAACACTTAACATAAGTAAAAAAGTAAATGGAACATTATCCTTGTAATAATACATAAGTATAAAAGAAAATAGAAAATTACAAGGGTTATTTTCTATTTACTTTTTTACTTATGTATTGTGTTTATATCTTTTTTAGCACTGACAAAGCCCTGCGACGTGGGCTCAATTAAAATAGTTATTTACTAAATAAATCAATTTTATATTCAAATCCGTCTCAACACTTTATTTATTCATTTGTCCAACGTTTCGGCCTTTCTAGCCATCTTCAGGGACATCTTCAATACAAAAATCCTTCTCACATTAATTTATATTTTTTATTTGCAGGCTATTCTGCCCAGGTCATTTTCTTTATTTAAAGTTCAAACCTCTTTATTTAAAATTTAAAACCATTAACATTTATTTTTTCTATAAGATCATCAACAGTATAAAACACCACACCATATAACAAACCATTTATAACCTACTAAAGGTATAATAAATATAATAGTATAATAAAGAGGTTTGAACTTTAAATGACCTGGGCAGAATATCCTGGAAATAAAAAATATAAATTAATGTGAGAAGGATTTTTGTATTGAAGATGTCCCTGAAGATGGCTAGAAAGGCCGAAATGTTGGACAAATGAATAAATAAAGTGTTGAGACGGATTTGGATATAAAATTGACTCAAAAAATTTTTGAAATAATATAATTATAGTTATTTACTATTTGAGGTTTATTTGAACGCACCTGGATCATATTCCATTTATTTTTAAAATATTTTATTAAGTATCATGTAATTATATACTTAAAATAATCCCGGTTAGGGCCAAATTAGAACTCACAACTTTTGGGTTGGCAGACAGGCGCGCAACAACGCTGCTACCATCACTTCCTACAACTAGTACTTACTTTACTGTAATTTACTAATACTTACTTTACTGTAATTTACT
>NW_027115923.1:306417-318038 GCF_000696795.3 Halyomorpha halys
ATACTTACTTTACTGTAATTTACTAATACTTACTTTACTGTAATTTACTAATACTTACTTTGCTGTAATTTACTAATACTTACTTTGCTGTAATTTACTAATACTTACTTTACTGCAATTTACTAATACTTACTTTAAATAATATGCTGACCAATCTTTCAGCTTCGTCTTGGAATTCTGTTCGAAAACCTGAAGCAAAAGTAATACCAAATTTTAAAGTGGCAGGGAGGGATAAATATTCCAATTTTTGAGCCGATGAGATATGAAATGAAATGAAAAATAATCTTTATTCTGGGACCAAGTCCCATAAGAAAAAAACGATGAACATATATAATCGCTCAAATAGTTTTATATCTATTTCCAATGATTAAATTGGTTCAACATAAATTTTATATTTCTTTGGAAGATTGAGATTTAAGGAGATGAAAAAATATATGATGTTTGAAGGAAGTTAAAGAAGAGGCATCAAGGATAAAAATAGGTTCAGAAAAGGAATAAATACCTTTGGCCAGACCCAAGCTAGAAGCGATATCTTCCATAACTTTTTGTTTTCTAGTCTGCAATAAACGGATTTCAGCCATGCCTTGTGATATTATAGTTATAATAATCATCACAATAATAAAATAAATCATTATACCATTCTTTTTCTTGAAGCCAGCTGAGCATTCCATGTTTGCGTCGCTGTCTTAGCCAAATTTTCGTGGAATTCTGTAGCTATCGATGGTCTTTTGTTGATTGTTTTAACAACCTTAAGCGAGCGACATATTTATTGAACCGACAAGTATTAGAAATACAAATAAATCATAAATAATGATGGCAGTCTTACCATTTCCAATAGTTTTGGGTTTAACCTATAGCTTTTTCGGTCCGTTTCAGTTTTAGATAAATATGAGCCAGAGAAAGTGCTTGATATATGACTTAGTTTACTCATCTTGGCATTAGAAAACCGAGCATCATTCTAAAAAAAGAAAACGAATAAACATTAACAGTATTAATACCAAAGTTTTAAGAAAATTATATATAATTATCACAGTGCTTTATTAGTTCTTAAAATTATTATTTGCTCGAAAAAAAAATTAATGTTTATTAAATTTATAATTTTATCACTTCTCCGGGGGGAAGATAACCCCTCTCGCCCCTCTCTGGATCGTCAATGCACTGGGATCACAAACGCAATCTTAGCTACAAACTATAATCGATCTGACGAATTCACTTCCTCATGATGCAGTGTGTCAGAATATTCTAACCAGAGGATTGACACTCCTCGACCTCTCTGGCCTGCCAATAGGTGGCACGGGCCGGCCTGTGATATTGGCCACGGCGTTGACGTGCTGCTGCGGTAGCTTTTTGAAATTTCTTAGTGAGCCTAGTTGATGAGTGAAGAGTCTTCACCTTGATTGGTGTTTGGTTGAGGCGATCATGAGCTTCGGCGATTATGGATGGTGCCTTAAATTAAGCTTTCGAATGGGCGGCATCAATGATGGTATCGCATTGTTTAGGTCTGTCTTTTTTTGAGCTTGGTAACCGCGAAGCACGTTCCTGATGGCGGTCGAACTGCGAATTATTCCGCTTTGATCTCCTTTACTTTTTTCTCCCTTAGTTATAAGTTCCATTAATTTTGTCTTTATTGTTTGCTCCTATTAGTAATGCAGCTAATTTATGATCTCGTTGGGCTTCATTACTACTGCTTTACCGCTCAAGATCACATCGGGATCACCAATTATCGAGGTGGCTGTTTATGACAGGACCTTCACATCAGAACGCCTTGACAAAGCATCGTCAATTGGTTAGGCAATATGAGATGTAAAATGATCTTATTAATAATTGGAAAATTAATGATAACCATTAGAATGCATCACTTTTATTACAACATTTACACTAACTGGATTAGGGAGGTTATCAGGTACTCAATGTTTCCACAGTTTCTCCCCCACTTATTTTAAGACTACAATGAATTTTTGGACACCATACATACTACACACTTCACCCAATCACTGACTTCTGCCCTTATCCTTCATTTCATCACAAAATCTTTGTAGCGAGTAGGTGGCCGACGTACTCGTTGAGGGTGTTGTTCTGGTTCAGGTAAATCACTTGCTTCCATGTCTGGATCAGTTCTGGCGGAATTATCGTATCCGGACTCTTAGACTCTCGAGCTGGACTTCTTGGAATACTCTTGAACCTTGGAGCTAGACTCCTTGGAATGTCAAATGAGTGGCATGGACCTAATGTTATTTGCTTTAGGTTTGGGAACTAGTGTAGATCTCAGCTGATTGATGTGTCTTTTGATAGATCTTCCTGAGTCCAGCAAAACTTGGTAATCACGAGTGCCCAATTTTCTTTGTATTTCTCCTAATTGCCATACTTTTCTATTGTTTATATACAATCAAACTTGGGTTCTCTCTCCCACTTTGAAAAACCTGCAGGAATTTGAGGAGATCTTTGAAGTCTGTGGCATGTATGGGCAAATTGCATCTAAACGGATTCTCATCTGGCGATGAAGATACAATTCGGCTGGATTTTTTCCGCAAGCAAGAGGTGTTGCTCTGTATCGGAAAAGAACTTTCTGTATCTTTTGGTCACCAGAAAGTTCTTTAACCTTTAATAATCACGAGGGATTGTAATGCCATTATTAAAGGTTAAAGAACTTTCTGTATCTTTTCTTCAATGAGACAAGTCTCATTTGCAGCCGACTTTAGTCTATTTTTTAAAGTTTGAATGTTACGTTCAGCTATAGACCATTTGGAGCAGGATGTCCCGGTGCAATGATTTTTTGGAAGATTCCATTCTCTGTGCAAGTGCGGAATTCCTAACTCTGAAAAATAGAGGCGTTATCAGAGACAATTACTTGCGGATATCCATGTGAAGCGAAGATAATTTCCAATAAATAGATAGTTGAAAAACAGCTAGGGGCATCCTTGCTGATTTTTATTTCGGCCCACTTAGACTTAGCATCCACAACAACAAGATAGAAGCAGTTTTCGTATGAGCCAGCATAGTCCAAGTGAATCCTTTCCCAATTTTCCTGTGGACGATCCCAAGGATGGACCGGAACTTTCGCAGGATTTGCGCGAGTACAATTTTAACAACCTTTGAGCAAACGCTCCATATCTTTGTCAATATTCGGCCAATAGACATATCAGCGGGCAAGCTGTTTATCACTTCTCCGGGGGGAAGATATCCCCTCTTACCCCCTCTGGATCATCAATGGACTGGGATCACAAACGCAATCTTAGCTACGAACTGTAATCGATCTGACGAATTCACTTGGTTATTCCAAGATGCGTCTGGTGAAGCTCTTCTAGAGCACTGGAACGTAAACAGCTTGGAACGTACACTCTATCTTGCCGGAAAATAATGTTATCTAAGTGTACTCGGAATCTGAAGTGTTACGGTTGAGATCAGTCATGATTTTCACAAGCTCTGAATCTTAAGCTGTTTTCTCTTTGATAGTAGCCGTTGTTATTGCAGAACTTGAAATTTGGAAAAGTGTGTCTGCATATATTTGGTTAACTTCATGACCAATGAGCGCGTCTGATGATGGTCTGGATTGTATGATTGAAGCTCGAGAAAGGCAATTCGATTATCTTTTCCTTTCTTACATTTGACAACATAATCAAACCCTGAAAGGAATGATGCATATCATAGTAAACGTGCAGATGTCATTTGTGGGAGGGGTTTCCGGTTGTGGAAGATCTTGGACAATGGCTCGTTATCCGTGACAAGTTCAAAATGATTTCCATATAGATAATAATAGAAATGAACGACACCGAAAATTATAGCAAGTACCTCTCAATCAAGCTGGGTATAGTTGGTCTCAGAAACTGTAAGTGACCTTGATGCGTAGGCTATCGGCCTTTCCGTACCGTCTATTGTGTGGCTAAGGACAGTGGCAATCCCTGTTGGGCTAAATCTGTAGTCAAAACAAGTGGCAATGCTGGGTTAAATGGAATAAGAACACGATCGCCACAAAGTTCAGCTTTGATTTTCAAGAACGCCTCCTCACAGTTTGGCTTCCATAACCAACGTTCATGTTTTCTCAACAAACACCGGAGAGGATACGAAATCGTAGAAAAATCTGGCACAAATCTCGAGTAATACGTCACTAACCCTAAGAAACGTCATCAATGTTTGACGGGCGTGGCATATTCTGGATTGCTGCAACCTTAATAGGAGATTTGCTCAGTTTATTGTATTCTACAATATGGCCTAAATATTCTATTTTTTCCTCTAAGAACTAGCATTTATTCTTGTTCAAGTGAAGGTCATATTGAGAAAGTCGCTGGAGACACAATTGAAGATTTCGAATGCACTACTCCCTGGATTCACCATGTACAATTATGTCATCGAAATACGATTCAGTAGTTTGAAGCCCTTTTAGAATTTGGGACAATTTTTGGTTGAATTCTGAGGGGGCTGTTTTTATCCCAAAACTAAGGCGATGCATACAAAAAGTGCCCCTGTGTGTAGAAATTGTTTGTATCATACTGCTGTCATCGCTTACTTTCAGTTGCAAATAAGCTTTGTATAGATCAAGTTTGCAAAAATATCTGGAATTTCGGAGACTGTTCAGAATATCATCGATGCGCCCAATGCAATGATTCGCCTGAACCAACCGTTCATTTACTCCGCATTTGTAATCGACACAAAGACGTATGCCACCATCTTGTTTGGGTATTAGGTCCAAAGGAGAGCCCCAATCTGTCGTAGGGACTGGTGATATGATCCCGTCTGCCATCAGGGCATCTAATTCCTTGTCAACTCGGTCTCTTAAGGTATACGGAATGCTGCGTTCCTTAGTGAAAACTGGTTTGACTCCTTCCCTGAGATTAAGATTGACTTGGAATCCTGGAATGCAACCAACTGTTTCTTCAAAGATTGGCGAATAATTAGAAATTATTTCTTCAATTGATTGCAATGCATTGATATTGGAATCTGGAATTTGGTGCCTCTACTCTGTATCCAATTGCTGAAGTTCAATACCTAGACTGCGAGTCCATTGACGTCCTAGTAACGCGTCGTGTCCGGCTGGCACGATGTGAAATTCTCCCAGAATCTCTCTTCCGTTATAAGCGACCTTATTTTATTTTTTGGGCTGGATGATGTTTCCCGAATATGATCGGAAAGCAATAGTTGATGCTTGCAAAGGAATATTTAAATTCAGCTGCTGGAACTCAGTTTCGGACAGAAGTGAATAATTAGCCCCAGAATCGACTTCCAACTTTTGAGGCTTGCCATTGAGGTGGACTTGGTATTTGTCACTCTCGGCCATTTTAAACAAGTCGACGATGGGAATGATCTTGTTGAGACCATAAGTGGGGCCATGCGCGTCTTGAGATACAGGCATTGCCTCAAGAGTGTTGGTAGTGCTCGAATCAGTTTTCTTTCTTGATTCTCGAATTACAGTAGAAATGCAGACTTTTTGCACAACGTCCAATTTTTGAACAAGACCTATATTTCAATTTTTCTATATCCACTCTGCAGTCTTGTATTATGTGATTGCTTTGACCACATCAAATGCAGAGGTTGTCTATGCCTACAGCTCGATAGTCGGGACGATAATTTCTGTTTTGAGGTAATCTTGAATTTATACAATTCCTGGAACTATTTCTAGAACAAATTTTTGAAAAACTGTTGATTTTATTTGTTCATTAAAGTTATGATGACTGGTGTTTCGGCGCTGGTTAAGTTCTCTGCTTTCAATTTTAGCAGCTTCAAGAGCAACGGCTATCTCTAAAATTTCATCAAATATTGTAGCATTAGACTGTAAAATTTCCTCACGTAGCCAATTATCGTGTAAACCACGAATGAACTGAGCTCTCAGAAAAATTTCAGAAACAGATATAACCTGTTTGCAGTTATCAGCTGCACATATTACGAACAGTTCGCATTCCGCTAAGTCTTGTTGCAGTTTTGAAAAAAATTCTGAAATCGTTTCACTATCTCTTTGAAAAATATTAAGAAAATAGTGCTAGGCTACTATACTACCACACTTTTTTTTTTGGAATAAGCATTTTTTTAAATGCATTAATGTGTTCATCGTGTGATAGACTCTTTACTGTTTTTTCTGAATCCAAAAATGCTGCCAATTTATTGTAATGTAGAGATCCAATACTAACACATAGAAGCTGTACAATCTGGGTTTTATCTTTAATACCTTTCATTGTATAATAATTTTCAAATCGTTCAAGATAACAGGAAAATTTTTCTTTATTAGGAAAAAGTTTTCAAATGGTGAAATGCTCGAAAAATTGAATACGTGTGTGAATACATAAAGTTGAATACCTGTTGCTATGGGAGGTTTGAAGCTATTTCATCAATCATTGCTTTTTGTGATTCCTGAATTGCAGCGAGAAGTAATTTAAATTGTTCAGCATTTATTGTAAACAGAAATTGTAATTCTAAAAAAAAACTTAAAGAAATTCACTGGAAACTGAGAATTGAAAATTATAAAAAAAAAAATCACTGGAAACTGAAATTTGAAAATAAAAACAGACACTGGAAACAGAGAATTGAAAATTAATAAAAAAAATCACTTTCTGTTCACCTCGTCGCCAACTAAAATGATCTTGTTAATAATTGGAAAATTAATGATAACCATTAGAATGCATCACTTGTTTTATTACAAAATTTACACTAACTGGATTAGGGAGGTTATCAGGTACTCAGTGTTGCCACAAGATGATTTTACAGGAATATTCTTGAGTTTTACGGGTATTCCATGATAATCATCGCAGGATTGGAACACTCCATACGTTATGCGCTTACGGTCGTGAAGGGGATGGCAAGTCCTACAGGTATTATTCGCTACAGGTCCTTCCAGTATGAAAACTCCACTCCATTAAGTACTCCCACAGGTTTCGCTGTAGTTCTCCACGAAAGAACAATGGGTACAGTAAGGATAAGAAGTCCAAAGAAAGCAGAGTGAAATAATAAACCAATATACATTTCCAAAAGTAGAAAAAGAACAATCTGATGCACTGATGTTTATCAGCACTTACTATGTGTTACTGACGGAAATACACGTTTTGAGCTCCCTTAAGTCAAAAACCAAGCCTCACAAAATGGTCTGTTTTTGTCCGTATCTCAACAGTCAGCTAAAAACGAAAAGTCGTACGAAACTAAAATAACGTATTTAAGGCGATTACTTGCTTGGGATGAAATCCACTGATCGGTAGTGCCAGTTTATTGAATCGATTTTTCATATTTTTTCTCGAAAACAGCTTAATAATATTAATTAAACAGGGCATATCAATGTAAAATTGACTGATCTTTAATATCAGATAGATTTTATCCAGATTGAAACTGTCTGGCAGGGCTTAAATGACGAATTTCTAAAAAATTCCTTTTATTTTCTTTATTTAAAAAAAATAAACAGTTCTCATTCCTTGAAATAAGAATAAAAGATGGATAAATACGAAATAATAATGCATTTTATGAATAAGTAAAGGATAAAATAGAGACATCATAAAGTCAGAATCCAATAATTAAATCGTAGTAATAAAAAAATTGATTACACTGCGCATTTTTGCATTACTTACTGTAGACATGTTGAATTCTCTATCTTTCGGATACTAAGGTAAATACAGTAACGTATTACAAGTGCTCCTCGAGTAGTGCTAGGTTAGAATAAACGTTTCTACAGATTAATAAACAATCACATGTGTCCAACAGAGCTAGGTTTTTTAGTAAATTATTGTTAACCAATCAAGAAAACTAAATGTTAAAATCACCTCAAAAGATAGATTTTCCCCCGAATTTTTATTATAAATTACATTAAAAATTAATAAAAATAAGATTAAGATTTGGATCTTGTTTGGTTTTTATACGAGTTTTAATTTTTTTTTTAAATTTAATAATTTGTATAATTTTCTCTGTGAGGTTATGCATTATTATCAAATAGACCAGCCAATTATGGCCCTAGTTTGAAGGATGTACACATCTATATTTCTTGAACTTAAGGAACTGCAGTAAGATTAATATTACTAACAATATGCGGATCCCTGAGTAGATGCCGTCTGGCACCATCACTATGCCTCCACACTGCACTGAAGGGAGAAAAATATCGTGCCAGTATCCCCTGTTCTCGGTAGACTTTTCGATGCCTACTATCACTATACTATACTATACATTGAAACGATATTAGTCATTAAAATAATCGCTTTCCAATTTGTATTATCTTGATGCTCCCTGTACAATAATCTGGGGGGTTTCCGGTGACGTGCTGTTGTAGGTCTTCTCAAAGAGTCATAAGACGTTAAACCATCTTCTCACAAATGATTACGAATGGTTTGTGTTGATTCAGGCTTTGGCAGAACATTTGACACTTCATTTAGGATCTTTCGGGCAGCATGAAAAGGGTTACGTTTTGCAGTAACAACAATATTTGTATCACCTCTTAGCGTCGTTATGCCCTGAGATCCACTGATGGGTCTTCAATTGGTACTTGAAAGCCCGGGAGAGCCACAAAGGGAGACGCCAACAGCAGTACAGTCGGTCGATATCCACTTCCCGGTAACCTTGACCACTTACTAACACGTAAATTTTGCCAACTTCACTTTCAAGATGATCGTTAATCTGAATATTACAAGATTAAAATTGAGAAAAGTCGAAAACAACTATTTATTTACACATTGGGTATTCTTCATGTTTCGTTCCCCGCCATTTTTATTACGAGGGTCTCGCCTTTTCCTTTACCACCATATTGGTCACGTGACTTATGGGTTTGGCAGAGGCTGTGTGTACCCGGCCACCATTTTCTTTTTTGATTGCCGCCATTTTATTATGAGTTCTCGCGATCTACTTCTTTTCGTTCACTAGGCAGTCAATCAGAGGCTAGTGTTTGGTCACGTGATCTCTGGCGGGGGATTTAAATTGAAATTTAGTTCGACATAACCTTAACCACTCACGTGATCATTACGCCACGCCCCCTTTTAAGCCACGTTACTGCAACCAGTGGCTGAGTGTGCCAGGCCACCATTTGGTTTTCCGCTTATGTTTGAGAGACTTACGGGTTTGGCAGAGGCTCATTGTACCTGTCCGCCATTTTGTTTTCGGTCACCACCATTTTATTATGAGGGTCTCGCGACCTTTTTCTTTTCGTTCAGCGCCATATTGGTCACGTGCCGAGCCGCCATTTCGTTTTCCCTGTGACTTAAGATACTTAGGCTTTAGAAAGTGGCTGAGTGTGCCTAATCACCAATTTGTTTTTTTACTGCAACTTAAGAGACCTGAGGTTTTGACAAGGGCTAATTGTACCCGGACGCCAATTAATTTTTATGTTATTGATCCCACCAAGGGCTAGGTAACCACTTTTTATACCTTCCTCCGTCATTCTTCTTTTCTTGCAATTTGAATGTTTACCCCCACCTCTTACCCATGTACCCGGACGCCATTTTGTCTTTCGTTTGTTTATCCTCACCACCCATTGATTAGATGGGTCAGATACCCACTATCAGATATGACTATAGGACAGATACCCCCTCCACCATTTAGCTTTTTCCTGCGACTTAGGAGACTTTGGCTTTAGGAAATGACTGAGTGTGCCCAACCGCCATCTTTTGCTGCGACTTGAGAAACTTCAGATTTTGGTAGAGGCTGAGTGTGCCCGACCGCCATTATGCTTTTGGTCGTAATTTTGATTTTTGTTTACCCCTACCACTTATCAAAGGACCAGGTGACCACTTTTTATGCAATAACCTTCCTTCGCCATTTTGTTTTTACTTCAACTTAGGAGACCTGAGATTTTGACAGGGGCTGAGTGTTTTATTTTTCTGATGTTTCCAATATTTGTATATTTTCATAGGGGCTAAGGGTGCCTGGACGCCATTTTATTTTTCATTTTGTCCGTCCCACCGGGTGGTTTGATGGGTAACAGAGGGCAAGGTAACCACTTTTTATATAATAACCTCCCGCCGCCATTTTATATTTTAATACTTTTGACTTTGCACTATAATACTCTCTATTTTAGTTTCCTTGGCGGATATCGACAATGCAATATTTAATTCTCTAAGGTTTGAATTTTGAACAGGCAATACCTAAAACATAAATACAGATATTGGACTCGGTTATCACCTTTATCAGTTAATTCTTTCGGTCGAAGTGAAGAAAATTAAAACCACTAATAAATTACATATAATAGTAGGATAAGTGACGTCACTATTATCAGCTAATAGAATTGCCATTTGTTAAAAATGTAAAAATAGTCGTGTTAATTATTTTTAATTTCCTTTTACCTGCTTTATTCACTGCAACCTTCATAAATTCAATGAAATACTTACGTTATAGACGCGGAGTGTGTAATAAATTGAAGAAATTATTTCATAGCTGTTATTGAAAGCATCGATATCTTCGCCGACATCTTAAAAATTATTAGGAGGAATATTCTGAAATTTCATCATACCCTCTCCCTATTCCCTCTTACGACCACTCACATAGTTTTAAATTATCAACTAAATATAATATGATAACATAATTTTGATATTAAAATATTACTAATAACTACAATTTGACTTTGAACTAAGTATTTCTACTTACTCTAAGAACGGTAATTCTTAAAACATAAACACTTATATAGGACTTTTAATCCTCTTTTATCAGTTAATTCTTCCGGTTAAAGCAAAGAAACTTTGAACCAATAGTTCATTACACTTGGGAGCAGGGTATGTGACGTCATTATTATCAGCTAATAGAATTACAAGACTTGCTAATCTTTCGTATCTTGTTATATTTTCAATGATTGTAACTTTTGAACCTCCTCAAAACCTAAAAACAATATAGGATTTTATTTAAAGATTTTATTAAATTGTTATTGAAAAATAAACCATGAACTTTGTTTGTCGTAATTCTAATCCTTATGCAGCCTTCCTGAACTATCTTAATCCTAATCCCTAACTGTAATTTATTATTTATTTCCGTTAGAATATTCCTTCCATCATTAAATACATCATACATTATTATATAGGTAGGTATTTTTCTCATTTTCACTTGTATATACGAGTATTATTCGTTACAGAGCATAACTTGAGTCACTGGTCACATGATCAATGGCACTAATTTTGAATTTAAATTTAAATAATATTTGGGAAGCTTCTATTTCAACAACTATACGTCTTTCATTACGTACAATAATTTCCCCAATCACTCTCTTACCACGTTAACCAATTCTGAAGAACCTTAATCCCCTCTGATCTTAATCTTTTAGTGTAAATAATTTGAACAGGTTAAAACTAAAATATAAAACCTTGATATGTAGACCTATATGTTCTAATTCCTTCGATGAATGTAAACACGGGACTTTGAGTGTACCATACAGCCATTTTTGTTTTCTTATGCCACCCATGTATTTTTTATTTTATTTTCAGGCCACCATTTAATTTCTCTAATATTTACCTTGATCTAATAATTAAAAAAAATATACAATGGAGTAGAATTTGTTAATCCTTTCTAATTTTTAATTCTTTCGATGAAAGTAAACTTTGAACTATTAATATTATTTTTTTTTTAGAACAAATTTGATCCTTTTTTTCTCAACTTTGTTCTTTTCAAAACCTTTCAACGTTTCAACCACTTAGGTCATTTTCAAGTGTTGGTTAATAAATAAAACTAGATTCGAGAGACAA
>NW_027115923.1:321903-323003 GCF_000696795.3 Halyomorpha halys
TCTTTCTTTCATTTACATTTGCAAACTTTAAACAGAACCTACCTTCAACAGGTTAGGACTCTGTTATCACCTTATCATATAACATAATTTTTCTTAAAACATTATTTTATGTTTTCAATATAATTTAATTAACATTTATTACTAATTTTTCTGCTTACAACACAAACATTTTTTAATATATTTAAAATCTATAATTAATTTATTCCTATTTTATTTGTATTTACCCCCCTTTTTTAAAATTTTTTTTTTAACATATTTACTTCTCTATTCACACTTTTGTTATTGCATATTTATTCCATTTATATACTTGTACTATTTAAGGATTAAGGATACAACAGTAATGTAACCTTCTCAACCATAACAAAATACAACTTTCTCTCCTCAGTCTGCACAATTAGAATGCAAACTTGCTTTTGTTTTACAGAAACCCCTTCCAGGACACCAAATTCAGGTAAAAAATGCTTATAAATCAATCCTTGGGGGGGAAAGAGGGGGGGGAGATGATCAGGGTTTACCAGGGGTGTTTATAATCTGAAAATAGTGAACTTGTTTTATAGATGATTTCTTTCTGAAAACCTGTTGTAATTAGTAAAATAACATTTTTAAGTTGACATCTTCACGGATCATAAGATCACAACCAAACCTTTGAAAGGACAAGAAGAATATACATTGATTCTTTGGTACAAAAATACGTATCTCTAAAAATAATGGGGAAAACTATTAAAAAATAACCTTTTTTAAATTCCATTCTTCCTATTATAACTTACAGTTGGCCATTTCAATAATCTCAGATTGTTGGTTGGAAATAAATCAAAGAAGGAAACCATCGTATAAGTGGTGCTCAATATTTTTGCTGCAATCCCAGAAGGTTGATGCTCTCCAACCTCTTATATTTTTGTAATGTATGTATTTATGTACAATAATTAGCTTCATGCTCCATTATCAATAATTTATTGTCATTATAGCAAATAAAAATTGAAAAAGTATTGATTGCATGTTATGAAGTAGCAATAAAATGGTGGGGTTCTGGGAATGCGGAATTATTTATGTTTCCGAATGGATTATATGTCTGTGTGTGTGTGTGTGTATATATATATATA
>NW_027115923.1:328168-329215 GCF_000696795.3 Halyomorpha halys
ATATATATATATTTGTGTAATGGGCTGGGGTCTGCCTGCTCCCCCTTGGCGAAATCCTACGCTCATGCTTTAGCATTGAATAAATCGTAAACAGCTCAAAGAATATTCTAGTTAGATATTCGGTAAAGTATTGCATCAATGAATAATTTAGAGATATCTGTTCTGAGACGAGCTAGGGTCAATTTCAAATCAGAGCAGAGCGATGATGCGCGCGCCGCACCAGATCTTTCATCTTCCTGCTTCAGTTGATGATTCAGTGACACTTTTCAAGTTACAACTCAAAGAAAATGATTATGAAGTAAGAAAGTATTTTAGGTTATACAGACAGTGAACCTAAGTGCTTTGTCTACTCCATCATGCACTGATTTCCTTTCATTACAACATAAAAACTTTTTTTAATGTATTTTTTATTTTAAGTTTTTTGGAACTTTTTTTTTTATATCTATAGATAGATCTTCATCTTCCTCATTCAGAGAGCCGAAATATTTTCTAAATCCAGTATTGTCACACGTTTTATTCCGTTTCATAGAAACTTCATGCGTTGGTTCGGAAATCATTTTATCAAAAATTGGCTTTCTACGGATTGTTACTTTGTAACTATCTATCGAAGATTCTGTGGAAGGTGTTTTCGTTTCATCTCTACTAGCGCCAACATACTTTTGAATCATTAAGTTTGATTTAGTTGGATCATAAACTTTTTTCGGTTCCCTTTTCATTGGTTTCAGATAGCCGATGAACTCGGGTTTCTTAATCCAAATGGTGTTCTTACAGTTCCTTGGACGTCCTCGGAAACCTTAAAAAGATATGTAACATAAATCATTTTTTTTTTTTTTTTTTTTTAACATTTACTCATTACCTCATTATAATCATAAAAAATAAACAGATAATATGAGATCGAGTAAGAGATTCAATGTATCGTAAACGAAATGTAGCTTTCAACATTTTCAATTTATGCATAAGTAAAGGTTCATGTAATGGGATAGATGCCTCGGGATTATCAAGTAACGGTTCATGTAATGGGATAGATGCCTCGGGATTATCAAGTAA
>NW_027115924.1:0-4295 GCF_000696795.3 Halyomorpha halys
TCAATAAAAGAACTTTTAACTTTGACGTTTCGCAACTTTATTGTTTGCATAGTCATGCGTTGCAATGAGAAAAAAACAGTTTTTTAGAACAAATATTTTCTTCAACTAATTGCTATAAAACTACAAGTACATAGTGTAATTTATGATTAGTAACTATTACAATGAAAACATTGTTTAAAAAAAATTACGAACGAATGATCTATTACAGTGTGTTCTGCATTGTGATCTCCATGTTTAGGCCAGAACTGAATTGGTTTTGAAATGAGGGTAGGTTTGTTTTGCTCTTTCCAACTTGTAACCGTTTTATTCCCGACAGGTAATCTGTTATTTATATTTTGTAGTTTGTCTGTTTCTATTTAATTTTGTTACT
This sequence comes from Halyomorpha halys, assembly GCF_000696795.3. NCBI lineage: Eukaryota > Metazoa > Arthropoda > Insecta > Hemiptera > Pentatomidae > Halyomorpha > Halyomorpha halys. The sequence continues at coordinate 371 of NW_027115924.1, forward strand.
TGTGCCTTATGAATTTATTAGCTTAGAATAAAATGAATTTAAATTTTGTAGATTCACATATTTTGAACATCAAACTGCTCATTTTCAAAATTTTAGACATGACACTAATTAAAATTTGATCCACCAAATATAATAAATTGGAAAAAAAAACAACTTAAAGCAAATTTTAAAAGAAATGATTACTTTAGAAAAATATAATAATTGAGCTATAAAAAAATTGGAGGTACAACAACATTAAAAGGAAACAGATAAAATATAAAATATAAATAGCAGACTGATTACCTGCTGGGAAAAACTGTTGCATGTGGGGAAAACCTAAACGAAACTACCTTAATTTTAAAACCTATTCAGTTCTGGCCTAAACCTAAAGATATATGATCATAATGTAGAACACACTGTAATAGACAATTTTAAGTAATGTTTTTATTAAATAATGTCTTAATTGTAACAATTATTAATAATAAATTACAATATGTACTTGTAGTTTTATAGCCATTTGTTGAAGAAAATATTTGTTCTAGAAACTGTTTTTTTTTTCTCATTGTAGGGCAAACAATAAAGTTTCGAAACGTCGACAAAATAAAGTTGTATTATTGACTGTGCCTTAAACCCATAAAATATATATATTTATGGATCTTATATTCATCAACTATATTGAGAAGACGTTTCGCAACGTTATTGTTTCCATCATCATGCCCATTATCTATTATGGTGTGTTCTACATTTCTGTGGTACAATTGTTTGTGGTACAACTAACTTAAGGTTCATGCCAGAACTAAATACTTTGAAACGTCGGCTTATTATAGTTGAATTATTGATTAATCCTCTAGGTCGACAAAAATATAAGTCCTTAACATTCAAGAAAAAAGTTATCAATATACATATATATGTATATGTTAAATTTTGTCCAAGAATAAGGGAGGTAGATCTAATTAGAACTATTAAGTTTCTATTTTATTCGAATTGCGAACCAATAGGAAAAAAAGGAGGGTTAAGAAGATTATAAAGAACCAAATTGTTAAGTAGTTCGTATTAACAGGCCTATATTTAAAGGTGTTGACTAGGTATACCGGGAAAAGATATTGTTATCAAAAGCTATATGGTGGCCATATTGAAAACAAAGCTTTAAGCAAACAAGATAAACACTAATTCTTGTAGATAAAAAAAATTGCACTTAACCACTCAAAGAGATAAAGCCTTATTAAAGTGGTTTCTCAGTCGCATTAAGGAGGGCACCGGTTTCATTTCTTTAACAAATTCTAAAAAAAAAAAATTGGGACCTCTTGATTAATTAGGTCATGAAAAAGCGAAAAAATACTAACGTCAATTCGTTCAGTCTTAAATGTCAGACGAGAAATAAATTATTAAATACGAAATGATCAGTATAATTAAATCAACAAGATATTGAACAGGCTTGCATTCATAATTAATTAAATCCTAGTTTGTAAGACAATTTTTAATTATTTATTTCATTTAAGTGAAATAAAAATACTGTTTAAAGGAAACCAATTGCATTTTATTATTTATTTCAGCTACTAATTGTCTGTTTTATACTATCAGAACTCACAAGGAGGTGGATCTTTAAATTCGTTTATAAATTTTTTCAAAAACAATATCACACTAATAATTACTTTATTGTCCTCAAAAGTACTATAAGTGTTCTTATGTATGTGAATTTATAATTAACTATTGACTCCAATATTGTAGTGTGTAATTTTAATGTAATTTTTTTAAAATTAATTTCCTTAAATTTTATGGACTAAGGCAATGTCTTTAAATTTTAAAGATTAATGAAATGTCTTTAAAGAAATATCATTCTGAAATTTCAGATAGAGAAAAGATTTGAATTTAAGTACTTTAGTAGAATATTTTTAATATTATTTTGTTGTCGAAATAATGCCAAAAATTTGATTAAATTCAGTTAAGAAATTTTTGAAAAAAAAACAACAACGATGTTCTTAAAGTTTCACGAAAATAGTTTTGATTTTTTTTGGTAGATTGGTACTTAAGCCAATTTAAAATAGTGAGGAATAAGCTCTTCAGAGGCGAATAAGTCCCGGAATTATGCATATTTTCAAACTTAGATTTATGCACTTTGGCATCTCCACGCCTCATCAGTTACTAGCTACTGTATCTCTTTTCATGATACGTCATTTGATGTATCTTCTGAGTATGTACATAGGTACAAAGGCTCTACGGTGAAATCTCAAAAGAGTAATCGATTATCAAACGTGATTTTGATGGTCGAATATTTTTTTAAAAGAAAATTGCAAAATAGTAAATTCCTTTATCTCCCGTAACATTAGAAATAGGATGGTAATTGTTTTATATTATAGTCATTTTATAGAAATTTGAAAGTATTTTTAATAATGTTAAAATAGTTCTGAATTTATGGGGACTTGAGAAATATGCTGTGTACATAACTTCCATTATTTCTCATATCCGTGTAGTAGCAATCAATTCTGAATTTAAAAATTAGTTTTCGATAATTAAAGGTAAATTTTCAAAAAAGTTCCAATATGGATTTGATCTTAAGATGTGAGAAAGTGTTCTAGATATGTTTTCAAGTTTATATTTAAATATCCTTAATTCTGAGAAAATATCGTGAACGGTAGATTAATTACAGCAATATTAGCTAACCACTGGCGATTTCTCCAAGCTAACAACCGGTGTAAAAGAGTATATATAATTAAACCCTATCATAAGCGTTATATTGACAACCTGTGATTATTTATGCATGTGCTGTGTGTATAGCGGCAGTTGGGGGTTTTGTAAGATGATAATGGAAGTCAAGAGGTATGGATACACGGACCCACGAAGTCTGAGAGGTCACTTCTGTTCACATAATAACACATCTACAACATCTAATCAAAGCAGAATAACTTTTAATCAACTTATGTAAAATTTAAACAATACTACATTTGTTTTTTTCTCTTTATAACTAGTAGTGTCGTTTGTACATAAATGTTTGTCAATTTAAAAAATAGGTTTTAAAAATTGTTTTCAGACTCATCGAAAACTCTGATTGGATTTAATGATTTTAGTTTTTTTATCAAACTTTTGGTACTGAAACGTATTGATAACTAAGATATTATACCTCTTATCTGCAAAATAATTAATTTAGAGTATGTAAAAAAAAACTTTTTTACATCCCATTTAATAGTCTTCCAAGTTATTGTGTATTTTTTATGACTTTGAGGAGGTTAATAATGTTTTCCAGTTTCCCAACTGTCCTTCGTAAGTAATGATACGAGTTATCACAAAAGGTTTATTACTCCTTAGATAATGGACGTCATGTCCTTTTTTTTAAGATGACTATTTTCCATTGATTTCGTTCCCTCCTACAAAGGCGAGGTCACCGGTCTAATGACGGTGTCATCTCATGATATTCCGCTGAAGTAATGTTGTTATTTAAAATATTTTACTAAATCTCTTCTTTTACTTAAACAATAAATGTAAAATGTAATTGCAGTTTATTTTTTAACGCCGCCATTGGTACAAATGCGGATCAGTGTAAGTACGGCGTGAGGTTATCGGGGTAAGTTTCATCCAAGGGGATGGCATACGCTACACCTCTGCTAATAGTACAAGAGCCGGGAAAAAAAGGCAGTTATCTCACCCGAATTTTTGATTACTTTAATGAAAACTATGTATAATTACTAGTCAAAATTGATGAGTCTGCCAAATAGAGGTAGGGGGAATTAAAAAAGGCTGTTAAAAAACCTTAAAAAAACACTAATTTTTCATTCGGAGCTCTGTTTCTTAAAAACTACCAACAACAACAGAAAATCTAAGAGAATATTATTTAAAGAGTAAATTTTCTGAAATATTAGCCCTAAAAGAGCTATTTACGTCCAATAGTTCTCGAGATATAGCTTTTTAAAAAGCAAAATTTCTTAAAAATCTACTGAAAGATTAGTAGTTA
>NW_027115924.1:4412-7440 GCF_000696795.3 Halyomorpha halys
CAATAGTTCTCGAGATATAGCTTTTTAAAAAGCAAAATTTCTTAAAAATCTACCGAAAGATTAGTAGTTAATTTATTTTGAGAATTCTATATCTAAGGAACTATGTGACGTACATATATCTATTAGCACTCACATTAAAGCTAGTTTAATGGACTATAAAGAAGTTTATGACCTTTACCTTCGTAGGAATAGTAGTTTTCATGATATTTGCTAAAATAAATTCATTTATAGTTGTTCGGACAATAAGTTTGATTCATGAAAAACTTCATTTCAGAAACCATTGGACGTATAGATGTCTATCAGCGCTCAAATTAAAGCTAGTTAAATTTAATACAAAATAGTTAATCATGATTATCTTTGTAGGAGTATTAGTTTTTATGATATTTGACAAAATTAAGTCAAAAATGTTAATTTCTAGTTATTCGTATAAAATGTTGGATTTAGAAAAAATATATATCTCTAGATCAATAAGACGCACATATGTCTGCCAACACTCAAAATAAAGGAAATTTAACTTACTATTATGTAGTTTATGACACTCATCTTCGTAGGGTAAGTAATTTTTTTGATATTCACAAATGAATATGAATTTGGCAAATGAAAATTTGTCCGAACAACTGTAAATCAATATATTTTAGGAAATTTCATGTAAACTATTATTCCTACGAAGATCAACATCATAAACTACTTAATAGCTCATTAAACTAGCTTTAATGTGAGTGCTAATAGACATCTGTACGTCAAATGGTTTTTGAGATATAAATTTTTCAAAATAAATTAAACTACTGATCTTTCAGTACGTCCCATACAACATTTTTATGAAATGTTGCTTTTTAAAAAGTTATATCTCGAAAATTATTTAACATAATTTTTTATCTTCATGTTCTATTAGGGCTCATATTTTAGCAAATTTATTCTTCTTTATATAACGTTCTCTTATATTTTTTATTGTTGTTGGTAGTTTTTAAGATATAGAGCTCCGAATGAAAAATTAGTTTTTTTTTATCGCTTTGAAACACCCGCCATTTTTTATTTCCCCTACCTATACTTGGCAGACTCATCAATTTTGACTATTAATTATACATGGTTTTCATTAAAGTAATCAAAAATTGGGGTGGGATAACTGCCTTTTTTCTCCTCTTGGGCTCATGTAATATATCTTGTAATAAGGATGTGAAGCGAAAAAGAGAGTTCACTACACCTTCGGAGCTCAGGTTTATGTTGATGTTAATATAACCTCAGTAATATAAGCGAACAGGAGTTCACCATATAGAATGCCTTTTTGGGTTCAGTTTTTCTGACAGTCTACTCTCTTCTTTATACTACCTTTTAAGCATTACTTAGTAAATCGATACTAGTTGGTAATGTAGCAAGCTAATAAGTATTTTGTAGAATTCATATCGTATCTACTTCTACGTCCAAATTATAATGAGGTTTAACGTGATCCATCAGTTCTCATAATGTAATTACTTGTTTAAAAACTGAATTCAGAACAATTTGAATGCAAAAAAGAAGACTTAAAATAAATATTTTGTGGTTTTTACATCACTAATCAATAGATCCATCCACAGGCTCTAAAGACCATCCGGACAACTGTAAGGCAGCCCTTTCGAAATCTCTCCAAATCGTGAATTAAACCATTTTCCCGACCGACAAAGAGAGTTTTCACTTTTCCACGATCCCTCCCGAACGGCTCACGACAACACGACCACGAGAATCACTCTCTCCAGATGGGGGCGAGAGATACGATAATGACCCGGTCGACAAACAGTAATTACACCTGAAGCAGTCCCTGTGACTGTCTACAAAAGGTCGGGCTCCGGCAACTAGCCCTCAATACCTTCCAGGAAGGGTACATCAATTGGATCAATTATTTCTGAGGAAATGAGGTTGGCGCAATGATCTGATGTAATGGCCGTATGGAAAGTATACCAGTAAAGCCTATGTAGAAAACATCTTTACTCGTCTCATATCATTTAGTGTGTTTATAACATTTACATTCCAGAGGAAAGATTTTGTAACCCTTACATTTAGAGAAACCCTGGGATTTACTTATAGTAGAAGAATAGTGAAATAAGGCTCATATATGTAAGACGAGTAAATCAAATACAGATATTAAAATCCATTCACACAACACTGATAATGGTACAATAATATTAAAAAATAAATTTAAATTAAATTTTTATCAATTATAGCAAATTATTAAGATCCATAATTTTAGTCTAATTATTGAGAATCATAATTTTTCAATTTTATAGATGGATTTCATAGCTTGGACTTTCACCTAAGTTCGTGCATATTTCTCATTTTTTAAAAAAAAATTATTAGTACAATTTTCTCATAGAATCCAAAATAAAAAGAGATAAATAAAAAGCTATAGTAATTGTTTTTTGGAACCCATCTGAAATTCATTCCCTTCTCCTTTTAGCCTATCCCCAATCCATATCTTCCACTGAAAACGTAGGAGTTTGATTTGATAAAATCCTTACCATGATATAAAAACTATACCTTAACTCGATTTATATTCCGCAATCTCCTTTCTACCCACATTCGTCAACTCCATTTAGTTTTCTGCGCAACCTTGCATGAAACAAGGGCTTAGACGAACGAACTGAACGAATTGGATCTTACAATTCATCTTCTATATATTTGGAGATACATTTTACTGAGTCGAGTTGGAATGGTTCTTACATCAATACCGCATTCCCCTCTTTTATTCTTAATTCTCTTATTTATAATATTCTGCAATTCCATGTGTCATCAACCCTTTTTAAAATTTAATTAAATTAGATGTGGCTCTCTGAGAGGGAAAAAGAAAATGCTATGTACATCAAAATAACTAATATTTACTGACGAGGAAATAATCCTAGTCGAAGATATCGAGTACATCAACTAAATCCTCCGAAAAATTGCAAAATCATATAAAAACTGGAGGCTGAATATCAAATACAATACCGAGTACCTTGGATGGTGAAGGAACACGTCATTGAATGACGTAACTATTGAAGAAAACATTAAAAAAATACAC
>NW_027115925.1:0-2920 GCF_000696795.3 Halyomorpha halys
GTTGACATCCTATGGGTGTGAGAAGATTTTGCACCACTTTCTAAAATATTTTAATTTTAATTAACTTCTGGGAATCAAGTATTGTTGCAATTTCAGGTAGTCATTATCAAAGGAAAGAACCACCAAAAAGATACAGGAGTAAAATAAAAATTTGATTTTTGTTTTAAAATATGGCCATTCAGAGGACAAGTAGAAATGTTGAACTGCAGCTGGAAATCCACGCTGAAAGGTATTGAGCAGACAGGGATAGAAGAAAAAGTTTGAAGAAGAAAGAGATTTGATCATTTAAAATACCGCCTAAGTAACCATTAAAATGTGAAACTAATCTAGAGCCTTTAAACAGTTTCATATACAATTCTGGGAGCCAATTTTTCAATACAATACTTGGGAACATTCTCAAATGCTCTGTACAGAATAGAATATTCAGAAGTATAGTATTGAAAATTTTTTAAAGGCTAAAAGATTTGAGGCAGTCATTCAAGGAAAATGAGAATTATTTTCTTTAGATTTTCTTAGAAAGTTAATTTAAAAAAAAGAATAAAAGAACAAAGAAAATCAAATCTCTATACTACAAATACTCTGTACAGCATAGAATATGTATAAAAAATTGTACAACTTCAACAAATAGACAATTTTACCAAAAAAGTTAAACATCTTCTTAAATGTCATTTATTTTGTGAAATATTAAAAAAAATATCCATTTAAAGAGAAGAGTCGGGTAGAATAATATGAAGATAATAAATATAATGAATAATAATATATGAATATAATAATAATGTAGAATATCTACATTCTACATTCTACATATTATCTACAGTAGATAAATAAAGATTTATTCTTTAGAAAGTTAATTTAAAAAAATAAAAATCAAAGAAAATCAACAGTCTAGATTTATATAAGATAAAAATGTTCTGTTTTGGTATATTTTTTTGTGTTTTTACTCTACTTTTAATTCAAGTTACATGTTATGTTTTAAAAAAGAAACATCAGTATTCTTCATATAATTTTCAAACTTTTCAGACTGAGTAGAAATATTGGAATGAGGCTGGAGCTAGTAATAATAGTTTTGATACTAGATTATTTTCTCAAATTTCATCTGAATTTGTTTACTATGGGCAATGTTTTAAATTTCCAAATTTTGTTTACAATTTGTGTATTAAAAAGATAAAAAGAACACAGCAACAAAAAGGTAATAGTTTTTCTTTTGTTAAAATTTCATTGAGGTTTGGCCATGTGACAACTGAGGAGCAGACTGCGTAGTTCGAAGAATTATACCTAGTTGCGCCACAGTCGGAATACATTTTCCTACAGTATTTGATAGCACATCGTACAAAACTCAATTAATAAGTTTCTTGTTAAAAACGATACTGCTGCTTTTTGCTATGTTGTGTATATTTCAGGATGAAGTGATGTACACTGGAAAATGATTGGGATATGGACAGTCTTTTAAAGCATCAGCTCGTATACCCTCTTGCAGATGGTCTTTTCACAAGAACCTTTACTACCCCAAGGAGGCGAAAATTTAATTAAGATCATACTTCTACAGGATCATTTCTGTAGTATGTTGATCTTCACCTCGGCGGTAATCCGCGGGTAACACGAAATCACGATGACGAACAATAGCGTCCTCCTCTGAGCGCGAGGCGGATCCAGTGGTTCTCTTGTAGAACTGCTGGATCATCGATGACCGTTCGGATTACCCTTTAGGGTAATACGATGGGGAGGTACGCAGTCCGAGTGGTTCCTTAAAAACATTAATTAAACCTTACTTTATTATTGTATTCAGTAAATGAGTGGCGTGTGCGGTTTTTAACTACCTACATAAAACATATGCATAAAGTTGATGACGTATGTTAGTTTATAATATTAAACTAATCGAATTACTTCGTCAAGTATGTCAGTGCTCTGATAAAAAATTTAGTACTTGACAATAAAAATTATAACACAGGGTTTTCTACCAGAGATGTACGTACACTACAACGAAGTTCGATACTAGTATGTATTGTTTTACATATGATTTAGTAATATAAAGGTTTTTATAATAGGTACCAGCAAATCCCTACTAATCAGGATATTGGGGCATCGGATATCAGGAATATTAAATAACAGTTTAGTACTTATTTATTGGATTAATTAATAAACACTTCATGAAATATAAATAAATGGTTTTCTTTCATATACGTGATAATTAATTAATTAATTGTTATTAATAAATATTAGGTCGAATTATAAAAATAAATTAATAAAAATATATGGATAATTCTTATAAATGGACCTACATTCATTAGAGATTTCCATTTTAATTCATTTTGGTATCAAACTATGTACTTTGAGAGACATTACATATATATTATTAGTTAACAGGTTACTTTGCGTTTCAATGTAGGTATTTAAATGAAAGTTAAATGCTATTATTTAATTAGAATTTATACAAAAGCAATCTATACAAACTCTAAATAAAAACGTGTATTTACTTTGTTAAAAATCCATGTGAATACAATACAACAGGTTACTTTTAAAAATAAGACAAAGATGTTTTACTTTTACTCGACTCTGTATTCATTTTATGAATGTAAAGGATATTTTATTAAAACTAATTTTATTTTGTGTATGTAAAGATAATTTTTAGTATCAAATCCTACTTTTTTTTAAATCTTTATTAAGACCATGTTTTTGCCTTACATAATAGGCATTTAAAAAATATATTTTAATTTTTTTATATAATTATTTTTGCAATGTAGTAGATCATTATTTTAGATAAGCCTTTTTTACAATCATAAATTAAAACAATGAGTCTTATATGAAGTAATGGTTTTTTAGCGTTTATAATTGAAATTTAGTGTTGTTAAATTTAAAAAATTTATATAATGTTAAGAAGATAAGGAAGTCGTGGTCTAAATGTTTCTTTAAAACATTTTAC
>NW_027115926.1:0-3118 GCF_000696795.3 Halyomorpha halys
CCAAAAAAGAATGTAACACACAGCGTTCAGAACCCGGGAATTCTGAAACCCTCGTCCCTACGTGCAAAACTATTTTTTCTATTATCTTACCCTCCGATTTATTTTGCAAAACTATCGAAATTGATCAGAATAATGTCAATGGTATAAAAGAAGCCTTGCACAGTCAGTCGAAATAAAAGTTGCCATTCAAAAACCAGACTAACGTAACTGACTGCAGACATAAGGGGTATTAATGATCTTTAGCTTAACATGTTAAAACGTGTTAAATAGAGAAATATTTCCTTATCTTATCATCTTAAAACGATAAAACATACAACATGGTTGAGGGCCTGTTAAAAGGAGAATGACGTCACGCAACAGACCAGCTGAACTCGTCACCATTTTGTTAGTTGTTTTGTTAGGTTACTTGTTCGTAGTTTGTGTTAGTATTGTTTTGGATGTCTTAAATCTAATAAAGCAGTAGATGACAATAATAATAATGTAATGACGGTTGTCAATTAGCTCATCTTGATTCTCTTCCTCACAAGTTAGAAGATCAACAAGACACTCAGTGACCCAACTTTTACACAACTTCTACTTTATGTTGTAATAAATTATTATGATCATAACTTAGAAGTAAACAATAACATGAAGTTTAGAAGGGAAAGGTTATAAAACAAGTTGCTCACAAAATCCGCTAGGAGCTCTTATATATTTAATATTTAACATGACTTTAAATAGGGCTGTTCATAATCCTATACTTATAACATTTAACATGTTATAACATTTTACATTTGACACATCATAAATACCGCTAAATATAGCATAAGTCCGACTGACGATGACTTGTAAATGAGATATCGTAACAGTAAGAATCTTTAAAACCGTCTCTTTCGATTCGTTATTAACAGGAAGCGTTTTAGGTATTCTAACCTTCAAGGCAAACCACTGGTGGTGGGTATATAAATATTCGTGGTTATTTATGTTACACGTATTAAACAATCACGAATTTATTATAAACCTTTACTGAATATAGAAATTTTATTGATCAACAAATAGATTATAACGTTCTGAATTAGTTTATTAGAAACAACAATGTTTACGAAACCAATTGGTTCTTAATTACTCATCGGACTGTAAATGAGTTTTTAGGACATCCTCCGGGTCCGTTGACCCCCTCCTGAAGACTACCCTCTATGGTAGACCGACTGACCGAAGAGGTAATCCAATCTGCCGCCTGACCCTCTAAATATTTACAGAAGCCGAGGATCCGTCAAACCGAGGCAGCTCCTGTAGGATGGATACGTCCTTTGTCGATATACAAACTACTAGATTGATTTCCCAATCCTCCAAGACTAGCAACATCAAAATAGCAACAACCACGAACGTAGGATATTCCACAATTATCAATTATAAAAATACATAGTTACTAGTCTACATCTACGAGGAATCTCGCATTGGCTATGTTTACCTTTTCTCTTTAATTCGTATATATAAGCGACATAATGTTTATTCATATTAGGAATATAATATTATCAAGAGAGTCAATTCAACACACACAATTAGTAACGTTGCATCCATAATAGTGACTATCTTACAGTAAAAGCTTACGTAATAAATAATTACGTTTCCCTACTGGAAAATATCACTTCGGTTTTACATTTAAGATTCAGCTATCCACTGAGAACTCATAGCTAGAACGTACCTGAACGGAAGTTTTATTCGGACTATTAATTTTTAGTGGAAAACCCGAGGTCTGAATAATTCGAGACAAAAATTGAAAATCACTAAAAAAAAAATTTTAAATATTCAGAAACGGACGGACTAAACATATTTAGTAGAGTATTTTTTCAATGTTTTGAGCTCAAATTATTCTGAACATTCTTGGAATATAATTGTAATTTGAGCAATAAAACCTCAAAATATTGTTATGTAAGCACAGACGGAAAGTCAAAATACATTTGATACAATCATTCTCAGAATCTTGAGCTCGACTTGTTTCAAAACATTCAATTTATCTGGTTGAAAAATTTTAGCCATCAAAAAGAATAAATAATTAAAAATCGACCGACCCGCCCCTCTGTAATAAAAATCCGATGGGAACTAGTGCTGTAGAAACTAACCTTAAAATGTTTAGCACGTGCCTAATTCGTGATGTATCTCAAAATCGGTTTATATTTGGGCTCTAAAACACTAGATTCAATACATATGCTATGTATCGATGTATTAACCATCGATACTATAAAAGGCTTTGTCACTTAGCAACATATGTGCCGATACTTGTTCCAGGGGTACAAGTGTCCGTCAACACAGGGAGTGTAAAGGGTACAAGATGCTCAAGAAACAAAAACCATAATCCAGGTAATTTAAACAAAACACCTGTACCAACACACTTGTAGCCCCGGGTAACGTATTTTTTATAGGCGCGGTTAATGATAGCTAATAAGAAATAAAATTCTGAAAAGGTAACGTCCCTACGAAGGAGAGGGTAACTGGTCAGAAGAGAAGCGAGTACAGAAGTAAGAAGACAGAGGCACATTAGACAGAGTATGGGGAGCTAGAGGGCTCTTCACAACTGGAACTCCACGGGTAAGACATGCATCATCCAGCTCAGAAGCTATTCAGACATGCTAGGTAATAAGTTATAAGTTTTTTTAAAAAATTATTTATTGATATTTATAACTATACATAAATACATCAAGTAAATTTGAGGAAATCATAATGGTATGGAACAAGCATGTAGAGAAAATACCCAATGGTAGCACTCTAAAAACATTTTTGCAATATAAGGTCTCGAGGCCATCTTCTTTTCAGACGCCTCGGAGGATTGACCGGAATAAAAGAGGAAGCAAGATTAGAAACTAATGGGAAGTTATAAATAAAAAATATTTTATGGCCAACCATTTATCTGGATCATTCAATCTTTTTTTTTTTAATTTCATTTTATTATAAATGTAAATAATTACTTTCCTTGATATAGTTTATATTGCCCAATACCACCTGTTATATTATATATTTTCAATGATAGCAATATTTTATAAATCTGAAGATATTTAATTGGTAAACACAAAAAGCCTTTGAAAAGAAATTTAATAATAATAATGAATGGTGCCAAAACTGGAGGATTAAAATAAATTCC
>NW_027115927.1:0-19586 GCF_000696795.3 Halyomorpha halys
GGAATTCAAACCATATTTTGAAATTAATATTTCTTTGTGCAGTTAATACTTCATAATTAGTAACGTCATTATTATTAATATTTTACCTTAATTTTTTTTTATTTCTTCTCATTTTTTCCTTAAGTTTCAAGCCATTAACGGTGTGATTTTTACAAGTCCTATTTATACTCCACATTATTCATGTTATAACACCAATTCTCATTACATATCCTTTTTCTATTGATATAAACCGTGTCTCCCTCGACAATATACAGACTCCACTAACAGACAGAACCACTACTACCAGATCAACTCTAATTAAAAAAGAGCTTTTATTTATAATATATAAATCCTCACAGTGGCAATACCTGGGTTCGTTTCTCGAGGCCACCGGGAAATAAATTCTGACTTCCAGGTTGAATTCGAACCCATAACCTTCAGGACCAAGTGTTTTGGGATCCACGTTCTAGCCTGTCCCTCATTATGGATTTTCATCGTTTTACATTACCTAAATTTTTGGCTTTCTATCGTAATACAATGCTTCTATATTACTACTCCTAAGGTAATTTATAATTTCCAAAACCAGGAAAACCTCCTAACAATCCTGCTTCCATTAGACCTATTAACTTAATTCCAATCCTCTCAACATTTTTTGAAAAAAATCCTCCTAAAACGTATCCTCTCCAAGCCTTATACCTTATTCTCCGCTCCTACCTCTCGAATCTCTCCTTTCGAGTTCGAAATGGTTCTGAGTACTCAAATATCTACCCCATCAAGGCAGGGGTTCCCCAAGGCAATGTCTTGGGTTCTGTCCTCTACGTCCTCTCCACTGCTGACATTCCCATGACTCCCGATACATTCCTGGCAACATTTGTTGACGATACAGCCATTCCATCCTCCCATCCTGATCCTGTACCAGCCTCATCCAATCTCCAAACAAATCTCACCCTGATTGAATAATGGTCCAATCAATGGCGGATAAAAGTTAATGAATCGAAATGCACCCAAGTGACTTTACCCTCCGCCGCAGCTTCTGTCCACCTATTATTATTAATAACATTATATTTCCTGGGTCCGGCACAGTGTGATATCATGGATTCATACTAGTTAAAAGACTCAGCTGGAAGCAACATACTAGACTCAAAAGACAAGAGCTAAACCGACGATTCAGTCAACTTTACCAACTACTCTAATCTCTCAATAGAAAACAAACTACTAATTTATAAGACAGATCTAGTAGACCTACGGATTTAAACTTTGGGGAACAGCTAAACCGTCGAACATCAAACGTATCCAATCCTTTCAATCCAAAATCCTTAGAACCATAGTTACTGCACCCTATTATGTTTCCAACAAAATACTACACCATAACCTTCATAATTCTTTTGTCCTTGACCTCATACGAACCAAATTCCATATAAACCTTTCTAACCATTCTCATCCTTTGGTTCAATCCTTAACTAGTTCCACCCATCCCTAAAATCCACCTCGTTGAAACGGCAGTAGCCAAGAGAGTTATTGTAAAATAAAATTAGACAATTGGAGTTCTGGCAATGGTCAGATTCCTCATTCAAGTTAGGTGTTTGCGACTTTAGTGCACTTGCTCAGCCTCCATTGGCTTATTACCAGTGATGCGGCGAGAGGGATGCTGGGATATCAATAGTTTAGCTCTACCCCTCTCACGTGGGCTTAGGGAGCCTCAGGTCGATTGTGTAAATATTTATATAAGTGTATAAATGTGACTGGAGATTATTTTAATCTATTTTATTTATTTTTTTCATGCATATAATTTAAATATGTTCATTTTCTTTATCCTTCTATTTTTATATATTTTAAGAGTAATTTTACTTATTATTATTTTTTCTTTTCTTTTTTTTTAATGTTATTTTATTTTAGTAAGAATGTGAATAGAATAGAATAAGAATAGTCATCACTATTACCTATTAATCACAAAAGTGTGGTAGATTGTAATATCTATAAATAAATAAAGTTTTTGAAAAAAAAGTCAAAGGTACTTTAGAGGACGTCATTTTGAAAATTCAGCTTCTAAGCCCTGTCAAACAATATCAAGTGAGAGCCGTTTTTGAGATAATCTAAAAAATGTTAAAAATCTATTCTCGGAAGAGGTAATTCCGAACAGTGAATTTTATCGAAAAATGTGCTGTACGATTCCAGTCCCTAAATAGGTAGTTTCAGTTTTGTACGAAAAATATATTTTAGCTAGCCAGTTCACACACGCACCATTTTTCGACTTCGAATTCGAAATTTTGTACGATATCAATACTTTCCCTTACTACATATTTTATATGTAGGTGAGTAAAAGTAAAAATATTGTCATATATGCTGAAAATAGTAATTAGTAGTAGTCAAAATATTATCATATAACTGTCTAACCTATCGTGTTAAACAACCCTGATGATGCCCAACATAGTGGGACGAAACCTCGGACAATAAATAGTTGCAAACTATTTTTCTCTTTTTAACCACAACCCTGAGTATTTTCTTCATGTTTTAAATTATACGGTCAACTATATATATAGATATAAATATTATTACTAGTGAATTAGTGTGTGCTGTACAAAAACAAATAGATGAATCGTAGTTGTTCCCAAGAGTTTGGGAAAGAATATTAAAAACTGCTCGTAATTAGAATATATGTCGCGCTTGTGAATGACGAGCAATGTAACAAGTAAATTTAGATATTAGGCGTAATAACATTAATGACCACATGTACGATCAGATCAGTTTAAAGTTCTATTGGGTTGGAAAATACAGGTTTTTCGATGTAATACATGTCAGAATCTCACAAGACGAGATCATAAGAGGAAACTTTAAGATTGTTAAATCGAGCAATATTTTAAAAGCGCCTGAAATTGAAAAACGGCATGAAATGATATGATACACAAGTTACACAGCAGTAAGGACCACGGTCTTGGTTCCAAAAATGGTGACACATGCTATCTTATAAGGTATTCCGAGGGATTTTGGCAATACAAAGTGATTCATAACTTCCTTGAGCAGGAGGAAGACATGAGGTTCCTAAGGACGAGGCTGAGATTCGAGGAAGAGAAGGATGACGAGTGATAAAGGAGACTGATTGCCGAGAGACAGCCACAATAAAATATCGAAGACAGAGTGGAAGGGATGTTGCTTCGAGAAATGACCGGGCAGCCAGCGCGAGGTCGCAGTAATATTTCTAAGGCGCAGTAGTAGCAGCTAAATCTCCAGCATTACTCACCTCCAGCTAAAGTTATATACGAAGATAGCTGAATTACAGCACTGGTGTCTTGATAGCGATCTTACCTTCACGTACGATTTGTTCTGGAACTAAATTGGTTTTAGGAACCTTCTCATCCTCCGTTGTGGATATTCCTGCAAATCTATTCCTTGCGGAAGTGGATGGGGGGGCTTCAATCGCCCGGTAGTTCATGGTTTCTTCTTTTAACAATAAAAAAACCTTAAAAATAAGTCTAACTTAATTTTAATTTTACTTATATTTATATCAAACCACAATCAGCTTAGATGCTAGAACCGATTCTTAATATTATCAATAACATATATAAATTTACAATTATGTGTCTATTATTGACTTTAGATTCAATCTGAGAAGATTGTCAAGGAGTCCAGTTAGTACTAATGAACACAAATAAGTGACATTTCGAACCGTCATTTATTTATAGTGACGTTTCGGTCTAACTTTTAATGAAGCTAATTTCCATCTCCCTCTTCACTATTTAATCCTTTCTCAATTAACGTTTCCTAACAAAGGTAACTTACTTATGATTATTAAGTATTATTTGTTTTGCTTTTACTATTCGAACCGTTTTTTCAATTTTAGCCAATTTTTAAATATTCCTCGATTAAACTTAAGTCTCCCCTTTTAAATAAATGTGTCAAAAGTTATATATGACCAACGCTAAATCGGGGTTTTAGGATAAATGTACGATCAATGTTCAGTTGTGCTATCACCTGACACACACTTCCAAAAAAAGGGGTTTTAACAGAAGGTAAATGTATATACCGAACCCAATAAAGCCAGTTTGGATATCTCCCAATTCTATTTGAGTCCTCGGGCTACCATGCCACCACCGTATAAACCGCCTTTAGCGGACCATGTATCCTCTCTTAAAATGTCACCCGGCAATACAAGATTTCTACAAATGTTTGTATATATGTAATTTAGGCTTAGCCTATTGTATGTATATTTGTATTTTTTGTTAATAAAGATATTTGTAGCTAAGAAAAAAAAAGCTAGTAGTTACAGAAGTTTAAGCGTGAAATATCTTTAACCATTTTCCCTGTTGTTAACATTTTGTTCTCGCCGATACTCAAGTTATATTTAAGCTAATAACAATAATTTTCAGATAAATGGGTTATGAAAAAAATAGAGGGTTTTAGGTATTTCAACTCAGTATTTAGTATTTCCTAGTATACATATATCATGTATTACATCAGTGTGTGAGAATGTATTATACGAATATAATAATAAAGAAAGTATTATAAAATAAAATATATTTTTTGTGTCACGATCTCCTGTTGTGAGATTGTGACATGTCGTTCATCGACCAACATACTAAGGCTACCACGGATGGTGGATGGGGCACCATCAGACGGACACAAAGTACTAACCTTTCATAAAGATCCAATTTATTTATCTCCTCAAATGCATTACTAATGCAGAAAAAGAGGCTACTCTCAACCCTTTTTCCCATCATGATATCAACCTCACGCACCTATATGGCGTATTTGGAAAAGAAATGGCGTATTAAGTTTTTTTCTTCATTTATAGAATCTTTTTAAATATTGCTCGATTTAAATAACTTAAGTCTCCTTTGCACGATTTAAGTAAATCGAAAATAAAGCAAAAACTATAGTGGACCATGGTATTGTTATGTTACAATCCTTGTGATATTATTAAGTTTTGTCCATATGTACTGATAGCTGTTCCAGGTAGGAATAACTGTCAAGGGACAATTCACATGGTTAATGGGTACATAGGGAAGGGACCTTTCCGAGCTATCTATTAAAAACATTAAATCTAATAAAAACAGGTATCGCCTGCTGGCTTTGTCGGTAGGCAGGTCAATTATAGTTTGTAAACAACACCTGTACAAAACACTCGGAGCTCGTTGTAATGTATTCTTCTTGGCCGTGGCTAATAATAGCCAATGAGAAATAGGATTCCAAAAAGGTGACGTCCCTTTTTGGAACAAGTGAGGGGAGAAGTAAAGCGAGTACAGAACACACAAGTAGGAAGACAGACGAAATGAAGCCTAAGAAGGGCCTCTCAGATCTGGAACGCCATCCCTTAGGGACAGGACGACACCAACGGCGAAGACGTCACTACACGCCACGACCCGTACCCCCCAACTCAGTAGCTATTTAGATATATTAGGTAACAATTTATAGTGTAAACAATATTTTATGGTAAACCATTTATCTGAATCATTCAATCATTGTATAATTTCATTTTATCATTACACCATCATATAATATCATTTATCAATCAAATATAAATAAATACTTAGTTCCTTCATGTAGTTATTTTTTCATTATTTTATGCAATACCAGCCCTTATTATATTATATAATTAATGGTAATCATATTTTATAAATATAAAGGTATTTAATTTTTAAATGATAATCACAAAATAGGACCATGGAAAGGAAATCCAATAATTATCATTGGTAGGACTCAACCTTAATTAATTAACTTATTTTTGGATAAACGCCTTCATCGATTATCCTGGCATTCCGACGACAGACACATAGTAAGTAGTATGTGGATTTATGTAACTTTAGAAATCACTTCGTTATTAAGTTAATTTTACTCATATAATTTCATAATTCTCATCTTAACTTGTATATTTTTTCTCTTTCGAACGTTTCTCATTATGTCAATTTCAATGTTTTCATTATTTACATATAGAAATGTTTGATTATTTTTTTCTCTGATATTTTAATGTTTGTTATGTGTTTTATGTAGATTCTATCTTTTGTACTATTATATTTTAGCTTCTTTTTGTATCGTTTGTTATTTTTATATCATTTTGTTTTTTCTCTGTATTTTAGCTTTCTTTTTTTTTTTTTTTTTTTGTTTTTAGCTCTAATGAAATTCTGAAATACGGCCAAAATAAAAAAATCAACTTATTTAAGTTCATGATTACTCAACTGATTGCAAAATCCCGACCATCATCTCCATACATAAAAAAATAAAATAAAACATTAACATATTTTACTGATTATTTCCAGATATTCAAGTTATATTAACATTATTTGAAATTCTGCATAAAATATTCACATTAAGTATCTTACGTAAATTTGTTTTCATGCATACATATTCTTTTCAAAAGGCGAAATGGCGGCACAATGTTGGCCAAGAGGACAGGATAGTTTACCTTGTATCACACTCGCCCTGGAGTTTACAGAGTCGATCAGTTTATCTGATGCCTGCATGTCAGGTTTGTTCTGGTAGGAACTATGTCAACATCTAGGTTAGGTTTCAAAGGCATAGCATACTATCTCTCTGTTGTATACAATGTATCATCCGGCCAAGAACATGTTATTTAGAAAATTCACTATTCTAAATATGTCATTCTAGACAAAATTTTATATTTAAAAAAATGTACAGTTTTTGTTATTTTCATTTTCCTAAACAATAAACTAATTCCAATAGGAAGAACTTATCATCTAAAGAAAAAATAAGATATTACAACACAGTTATAAAACAAGTAATTTTATACGGAATGGAGACAACTTGCCTGGAAAAAATACTGAAAATAGAGAGAAGGATCCTGAGGAGAATCTATGGGTCCAAGAAAACACAGGAAGGCAACAGGGTAAGACCTGATCAGGAAATGCACAATGAGATAAATGACCTGGAAGCCGAAATAAGAATCAGAAGACCGAGATGCTACGAGCACATGATGAGAATGGACCAAAGGAAACAAGAAACTCTTTGACAGAATCTGTGAATACAAGAGCGTGGGGGATATGTGAAGGAAATGAGAGAGGAAACAAAAAAATTGAAAATAACAGACAAAGAATGCCTGGATGGGGAATAGTACGGGGAAAAATTATAGAAATTAATGTTCATCCGGCAAATAAACAAAATCGGAAGGGTACTGCGTTGTCGGAAAAGAGGAAGCAAAGGCACACAAAAATTATGAGAAGATACTGGGAGAGAAGAAAAGCAAGAATGAGAAGGGAAAGTAATGATATTTGCGTGGTCTTGAAATGCCGTTCCGTTAAAAAAAAAAAATTAACAAGGTACAATTATATCTTGTAAAACTATTTGTATAAATTAAATCATCTAAAACCAAATATATGCTCGTGAAGGCAGGTCTGGCCTTACCTCTTCCTGCATCTTCAGGATGCACAAATGTGAGTCCGTTCTGAGAGAAGCAGAAAGAGTATTTGTATTTCTCATCAGACGCCAGATATGAACCTGAACGGACTATTTCAGCCTTGAATTAGCTAATAACGTGCACGAAATCCAGTATATAATGGGTTGAACCCCTGTAAAACAATCTAAAAAACTCAAAGATATAGAGGGTTTTATATGAAAAGTCAGGGATAAGTACCACAGTGAATAAGGTACTGGTATACTATCTCCCAGGTTCGGGTTCAAATCTGGCTTTCACAGATAAACATTTATTCCCTTACTTTAGCTATGAGTCAACCCTGTGGATTCGGAAACCAACCATGGACACACCCATCACCGATTATGTGGATACCTTCAATTGAGTGAAATACTTGGCTTGAACGTGATTTTAACAAAACTCATCTTTAAGCCCAAGTTAAGTTCAGGATTGAATTCCTGACACTTCATTGGTTGCAGCAGAGCAGTGGTTTTAATATGAAATATCATTGGTTAAGAGAAATATCCTTTGAATATAGTTGATAGTTAAAGCTTTATAATTATGAATTTCCAATTACCTTAATCATTGAATGCTGAATCTAATGGTTATCTCTTGGAGTTATAGAAAATTGAAATATAATTAAGCTTAAATTGGGATTGGAATAGAGCTTAGATTTAATTATAGCCAAACAATCTAGATGTTTTGTTCTGTCATATCAAAGCATCCTTAGGAAACTTACGCCCATTGAATGAGTTATTTACATACCCTAACGACAATAAATTTGACATTTCATCATAACCAAAACACATTTCTATTTTCGAAAGTTTGCTGCTCATTACAGTAAAAAGTATAAGATACTTCCAAATTAGACAATAAAAAAAATATAACTGTATGTCCATATGCATCTAATTTTTTTAAATGTTCTTTTTTTTATCTACTTATTTTCTTTTAAATTTCAGTTTTGAATTATTGTAACTAAAAATTTGACTTGTTATAACTGATTTGTATTTATAACATTACAGAAATTATGACAAGAATCAAATCGTAAATTTTTTGGACTTTTCACAGAAAATCAAATCAAACTGAAGATGCCGCTTCATTTTATGAGATATCGAAAGATTTGTTTTATCGTATGGTTCATAAGATCAGAGGAATCTCCTGTGATATATCCGACCTCTATAAAGTGAGTAACTGCTCCTTCATTCTGATGGAGGGAATGAATCTGGGGATTGTGCGTAGATGTAGAGCAAATATTTTCTGGCGAGAGTCGCAAACAAGCACTAAATCCAAAACCCTTCCTGGATTGTAGAGGTGGAGGTTTATTTTTTGTTATCAATTCACAGAGGATTTACCAGACCCAGCTAGGTGGCGAATGGAAGGAGACATTTTCCCTAGGTAGGATAATTTTGGGTGCGGAAAATTTCGACACCAAATTTTATTTTTTACTTATGTTCTGATTTCTTACTATTTGATCTCAATTCAGTTAATAAAACGGGTTAACGCTGTGAGATATGTATCCTTCTATTTTACCAAAAATATTTGTATAAAAGAATTGATTGAATAAGTTTTTTAGGAGATGGATAAAAGAAAGAGATAGCAAAATTAAGCTTGTCTATTCTTTCTCGATAAAAATTCCAGTTCCTGCATTTATATTGGTCTGGGTTTATGGGGTATTCTTAAAAGAATAATGAACACCATAAAGAGTATTAAGTTTTATTACTTTTGATATCTGCACTCTGGGGATAATTTATAACCATATATTTTAACTGAATTATAGGTTTTTAGGATATAAAGGACATTAAAAAGTAGCTAA
Source organism: Halyomorpha halys (assembly GCF_000696795.3). NCBI lineage: Eukaryota > Metazoa > Arthropoda > Insecta > Hemiptera > Pentatomidae > Halyomorpha > Halyomorpha halys. Next base: position 9,153 of record NW_027115927.1, read on the forward strand.
AAGTTTGCTCACTTAACATTGAATTTAATATATTTGAAAGTAGAAAATAAATGGCCAGGACGGAATTTTCTCTAGTAAATGTGCGTTTTAATTTTGTGCTCCTCAGAAATCATTTCTGGAAGGGCTGTATTAAAACAGTAAAAGAAGCCAATTACCCAATTCTCGGTTTTCTTTCAGAAGCATTAGCTTTTCATTATAAGAATATCATTTATTAGCTTAATCAATCCGCCCTTCCAAGAATGAAGGTCTTGGGTGGAAATTATCTTTTATAAGCTAACACTTCCGTGAATCCATTTCCTTCCTCTAAGGACTCCAATTACCTTCTTTTAATATTCCGATGTCCTCGCTTCCTAACTCCATTTTATATTTTACCAAATAAAGCAGTAAGAGGCTACAGGATAAATATTTTGTTTATTTCACTTTGATCTTTCCCAGGTATCAAAGAGACTTTCCATTCTCATGGTTTTTAAGGCTTGGCTTCCATTTGGTACATAAAGAAAATTAAAACAAAAATGATGTGATTTGTCGTAAGGACATGGTTTAAACTCTTTTTGGGCGCGCGTAAATGAGATTTCGAAATGTTTAGTTCAAACATTAAGCAATTTATCTTCATGTCACAAGAATCTAAAGCGTAACTACAATATTTATTTAATCATAACAAAAAGAAAATTAATGATTCGCCCCTAAGAAAGTTTTTTAATTTTAATTATTTATTTTTAAATTGTTCCTTTTATTTGACTCTATTTAAACCTTTTCTTATTTTTTTAGTAATTAAAACAACAATTAAATTAATAAATAAACTTAAATTAACTTAGAAGTAAAATACTTCATTTGTGTTTACTTAATGTTTTTGTGGTACCTTATCTATTTAAAGAAAAAAAAAACCTCTACCGCTACTCATCAAGGGTCAGGGATTCAATACATTGTAAGGGAATACTATTACTTGACCAACACTTGAGCAAACAGGTAATTTATTAAAATCATGCTTGACCACCAGACTTTATACTTAATAATACTTAAGAGTACTCTCTTTATGAGGCTGATTGGACCCCAACCTAACCCAAAGGGTTGACTCGCGGCTACAGTAACAGAATAAATAATTATCTGCCACAGACGAATTCGAACCCAGGTCTTTAGAGTTTATAAAAAAGTGCCTTACCACTAAGCCACCCACATTAATCTGGGTGGTATCAACTATTCTCATCCACCTACAAGAACGTCTCGAAATCTCACTGCTCATATATCTCGTATTCAGACCTCAAGACCTCTTCACCAGTATAAATAAGGCATATCGATATGAGCTTATCGATGCTATACTGAAACACTTCACACTTTATTGTGAGACTAGAAGTGGCACCCATTCCTGTGTGATATCACGTTTTAAAGCAAACTCTGTCTTGGCTAATAAAAATAATTTACATGAGTTGTACTCGGTTCGTGAAACAATGTTATTCAAAGCTACTGCAGCTTGACAGTAACAACCATTTGAGTTTGCTATATAATTGGGTAACGCAGATAAGAAAAATATTGGAGAGCTTCGGAATGTTTGACCCGATACTACTTAATGATCCGGTAAGTATCAAAATTAGAATGGGGGAGATCTTGGATAGTTACAGGGAATTTGTCAACGATATTGACCTCTTGTTATTACGAGAATAGACCTAGAACCCGTAGTAGTATTCACGATCATCTTCTAGTCAACTCTTATTTTTATCGTATCCAAATTTTTCATATTTATAATTATTAATATACATTAATTTATATTTTGTTGGGGGTAATTTGTTTATTATAATTTAATAAATAAAAAATAGTAATTTAGTTATTTATTTCTCACTTTTAACTATTAAGATATGACATTTTATAAGAATTTTTTTTCTTTTGCTTATTATTTATTTAGAGAATCAGTTCATACATTTTATTTCTGTTCATTATTTTATTTTGTTGTCTTTTCGGTAATTGTAAAATATGTTTGTTAATTTAAAAATTGTGTTATCAACTTGTATTATTTTTTTATTATTATTATTTAATTATCCGTCTCTTTTTTTATTTTAGTTTTTTACTTTTATGTAATATATAGTCTTCTGTATTGAGGTCGTGCAAAATTTGGAATCCTATTTTTCAATTTTGATACATGTATCAGGTCCCTATTTGAGGGAAGATTCGAAATAACCAAGTCTCGCAAAATGGTCTGTGAGTGAGTTAACAATTTATCTAAAAACGGATGATCGTAGGAAACTGAAATTATGATTTTACACATTTATAGGATTTCTTAAAAAAAACTCAAAAGATTTTAGTCGAACTCGGTAAATCAAGGTGAAATTAAGTTGTCTTTCATATGAAATAGTTATTATCCTGATTGAAAAAGTCTGGCAGGGCTTAAATACGGATGTTTAAAGAAATATTAATTATTTTTATATAAATCATTTAACAATTAATTCATACATACAATTTTTTTTGTATTGTGCAAACTCATTTAAGGTCTTCAATCTATCTTCCAATATATCTTTTTTGCTTTGAGAGATCTCCACATCGAACCAACGTTTTTTTTCTGGGATAAAGTCTGGAATTTTTTAAAATTAAGTAGAGCCCCTTTCCCAATAATGAATTAATTTTAAAATTTTAGATTTTAAACCATAATATCACACGACTAAGATATTCATAAATCAGTCCCATCACACAAACCTAGTCAACAGGCGATGCTCTCTCACGGAGAATAGAATCAGTGACAGAACAGTAAAACTTACTCCATATAAATCTCAGTTTAGGTGCGTGGAGTGCCGATAAGGGATAGCTCCAGTTGGAACCGTTCCAAGGTGTCTGCCTTCGCAGGAAACCTTCAGTTGCTGAATAAAGGAACACGATCCTTTCAGTGACCGGTGAGCCACTATAGTTGGCAATCCTAAGGTAGGTATTATTCTTTTCCGGTCCATTACCCATTCACAAATCTTAGATTTTATAATAACTATCATTTAGTTATCACTATTACAAATATTTTATTGAATTTTATAGGACACTAAAGTCACTACCAGAAAATAGAAGTATTTTCGAAACCCTTATGTAATACTTACAAAAAGTGTTGGCGATGATATTGTACTAATATTCGAAATATATCAGGTTTCCCAGTTCACATTTCCACCCCCCTCTCCCTCGACCTCTAAAATTTTCAATTCATTTTCGCTGTGTCATGACAGTGTGTTATATTATTTGTGAGTATTGTTAATTTTCTAAAATCTTCCAATTTTTCTCCAGTGCGCACTGAAACTTCCAATGACAGAGAGAACTTTTTTTACGGATTCTGGTGGTAAGATTTTAAGAATAATTCATTCAGCATTAAGTTCAAATATAATTTTGACGAGGATGATACCTTTCATGTAATTAATATTAAAAAATATATAGGAAGGCTAGGAATTTTTAAAAATATATCTCAAACAATTTTATATCCTAATGGGAGAAAAATTTCAAAAGAAACAAAAAAAATACATCATGAGTTTATTAACTCATATACCTCCACTTAAACACGACTTTTACAGGACACTAAGAACAACACGTGGAGATCAAAATTTACATTTAAATACCTCGGAAGAAGAAGATGTTTCTTATGATGAATAAACATAACACTTATGATAACAAATGTTATTTTATTATTTTTATATGAATTTCTTATTTTTTTTCAGCTGCCAAAAGACATTTTAAGATGCTGTCATTGTTCCAATAAATACTTACTTTTTTTTTAACATTCTATTTATATCTTGTTTTTTTTTGCAGATATTTCACTTAGAAAAAATACTTCATATACTTTTCTGATCAAAATAATAAACCAAGTATTTTAAAAATTAATGTATCAAAAAACATTAATTTTATCAATTTTTGTTTTCTGGACTTCACCGTATTGGCTTCTGAACGTCTCATACATGACATAAATATGTATATAACTCAATTTTTGGTAATTCTAAACTATAAAGAAAATAAAGAAAAAAAAATGAAATTGAATTTTTTAAAAAAATTGGCATACATAATATGAGAAATTTAGAACAAGCATTGAATATAGTTCAGTAAAAGCATTTGAACAGATATCTAAGTCGTGGAATTTTCTCTAAAATTAGTAGAACTTGAAATTTCATGCAATATAAAATTTTAACTATTTGAATGTCTTTTCCATGATTGGAATTTTTGTCGAGGTGAAATTCGGAGATTGAGAACTCAAGATTCACGAAAATCCAATCTCTACCATTAAGTTTTAAGTTAATTCATCCACATTTTATGGGGACATTAAACCACATTTCGTTATGATGAGACCTCTAATAGATACAGTACTTCAATAAGATTTATTGTTATTTATAAAAATAGATTTAGTTTCTTGTAGTGCAGTGGAAAAGTTGCAACTGGCAGTCATGGAATGTTATCAAGAGCTCCAACGAAGAGAGATGGTTATAACTACCAACAAAAGTAAGATCCTACAAGTTGGAAGAAGGAAGGAAGATATCTACATATATTGTAATTAGAAGTGGTGATAGATTTCACATACCTGGGTACAGTGATAGACGGATCTGTGAAGCTAGACGCAGAAATATCTGACAGGATTAACAAGGTAAATGCAGTTTATTGCCAGATATATAACACTGTGGTAGGGAAGAAAGAAGTAGGCAAAGATGTCAAGACAGTATATCTCATACTTTTGTATGGAGCGAAGAGTTGGATATAAACAGACCGATGTGAGAGCAGAATCATAGCTGCTGATATCAATTTTATGTGAAGGACGATTGGAAAAACAATGAGAGACCGAGTTCGCAATGAAATGATTCGTCAGTAACTGCAAATAGCCACTGAAAGAGCTGCTGGAAACTCGTCAGCTAAAGTAGTTCGGCTATGTTATCAGGATGGGCGACCACAGAGATCCTCTAAAGGCCATGGAATAAGTCCCAGAGGGCAGAGGACCTAGAGGCCGTCCTAGTATGTCATTTCTCGACAACATTAAGTGACTTTGTAGTGCGCAGGGGAAGGACCTCCGATAGACGAGGAACCTAGCAAGAAATAGGGAAGAATGGAATTCCTAGCTGAATGCTCCCCTACGCTGATAGGTACTAAAGAGGGAACCTAAAGAAGAGAAGAAGAAGATTCTTGAAGTGTTCATTTTCATAAATAATACTAAAACTGTCACAACGGTGATATCCAATATTTATTAAAACGCAGTTAATGAAGCCATAGTTGTAACATAATACAGAAGTATGTATCAAGATAGTTTATTGAATGCTGAAGCCTAGTTTTAATTTCATGTCTAATTTGATACTGAGTTAAGCAACATTTCATACCTTGTAACTAATCACGCCAATATTTGAAGCCTTGATACACAAATATATTTCGTAATAACTTAATAAAAATTCGATTGAAAAAAAAAGTTCCCTGTAATCTCATCTTTGTTGGTTCAACACGGAATCACGCTTTGATCCTGCTAAATATTCATACCCATGTTTCACGGTATATAAAAAAAGTAAATAAAATGAAAATAAAAGCCTTTGCTAAAGTGTTAGGTTATGATTTCCAATCAGAAAACGATGGGATGACCCTCCCACGGCAGTTCGGTGGACTGGCTTTTTCAACGCAGCTCAAGAGAGGACTGAATAAGCTCCTATGTAAATTCACTGGTACTTCTTTTTATTGGCGGATGCTATGGTCCGTTAAATCTCCGTATCAATAACCGCAGGGTCCCTCCTTTAAGCCCGTACTTCCATCTCACATTTGCAGGTTGTACTTCTAACACAGTTCCACAAACAACTCTCCTACCTCTCTGTATGTTCATATCGATTTCCTTTCATACTCTTTCCTTTTTTTTAATATTTTTTATCCTAACCTTACAAATACTGATAATATGAGTTTTCAAGGCAACTATCTATTTGCAAGGAATTTATAATAATTTATTATAAAGAAATGTTATACAGGTACCTAAAGCTTGGATAAATTGATTTGCACTAAAACTGTATCTAAATTAATAATTAAATCGGATAAAATATTTTTCTATTAATGGTTTAATAATAAATTAGTTACATTGCTAATTTGGTTTTAGTTTCAGTACAATTATAGTTATAGTTTCCACCATTATTGATAATGACAGATTTGCTCCACTCTTTTGTAAACCTGGTAGACCTGCAAGTTTGAACCGTAATATAGTACAACACTTTCAGCTACAGAAGGGGCGAATAGTCGGCGGGGAACGAATAGTACGAGAGCCGAGAAGAAAAAAAGGCAGTTACCTCACCCCAATTTTTTATTACATTAATGAAAACTAGGTATAATTAATAGTCAAAATTGACAAGTCTGCCAAATTTTTTATTCGGAGCTCTATATCTATAACTACCAACTACAATAGAAAATCTAAGAGAGCATCATTTAAAGTAAATAGTAAATTTACTAAAATGTAAGCCCTAATAGAGCTATTTATGTTTAATATTTCTCGAGATAAAGCTTTTTAAAAAGCATCATTTCATAAAAATGTACTGAAATATCAGTAGTTAGTTAATTTATTTTGATAAATCTATATCTCAGAAACTATGTGACGTACAGATGTCTATTAAGGCTCAAATTAAAGCTAGTTTAATGACCTATAAAGTAGTCTATGGCCTACATAGGAATAGTAGTTTTCATGATATTTGTTAAAATAAATTGATTTAAAGTTGTTTGGACAATAAGTTTGCTATATGAAAAACTTTATTTCAGAAACCATTGGACATACAGATGTCTGCCAGCACTCAAATTAAAGCCATTTCATTTACTATAAAATAGTTTATAACTTTTTTCTTTATAGGAGCAGTAGTTTTCATGATATATGACAAAATAAACTTACAAAATTTTAATTTCTAGTTGTTTGTATAAAATGTTCGATGATTGAATATCAAAACTCAAAATAAAGGAAATTTAAATTACTATAATATAGTTGATGACACTTATTTTCGTATGGGGTAGTAGTTTTTATGATATTCACAAATGAATATAAATTTGGGAGATGAAAATTTGTCTGAAAAACTATAAATCAATTTATTTTAGCAAATTTCATGAAACCTACTACTACTACGTAAATAAACGTCATAAACTACTTTATAGGTCATTAAACTAGTCTTAATAGACATCTGTACGTCACATAGTTCCTGAGATATAGATTTATCAAAATAAAGTAACTAACTACTGATGTTTCAGTACATTGTTATGAAATGTTGCTTTATAAAAAGCTATATCTCCAGAACTATTGAACGTAAATAGCTCTATTAGGGCTTACATTTTAGCAAATTTACTCTTCTTTAAATGATGCTCTCTTAGATTTTTATATTGTTGTTGGTAGTTATAGATATAGAACTCCGAATAAAAAATTAATTAATTAACGTTTTGAAACCATTTTTTATTCGCCCTACATATACTTGGCAGACTCATCAGTTTTGACAATGAATTATACATAGTTTTCATTAAAGTAATCAAAAATTGGGGTGAAATAACTGCCTTTTTTTCTCCTCTTAGGCTCTTGTACTAGAAGTACAAAGTGTAACAATTCTTATACTTTATTTTATTTATATTTAATTTATTTTGGAATTTCTTTGCTATTATTATAATTAAATAATTTGATTCCTATGACATCTATTTCCATTTCTCATAAATCCTCTGCATAATTTAAATAACATTCATATATAACTTATATTAATACTGGTTGAAAAGATATAAAAATGGGAAAGGGGGTCGTAATGTATACTTTACAAAGAATACTACATTATTCTAAAAATAAATGCAATTTAAGTAGGTTTGTATAATGTTTAAATGTCACATGTTAAAACTTACGAGCAATTGGGCTGAAATACTATGAAATACTAAAAAAAATTAAAAGGGAACATAATTATAACGCACGCTTACTAGAATGACACTTCCTTTATTCTCTCTGTAATGCTCATATATGCATTATCAGTGTTTATTTACATAGAGAGTTAGGATTAAGGTTCTATAGAGGCCTTGTCCTACCATAACTTATATATATATATATATATATATATAAACTTATATATCTAAAGTAACTTTTCTTAAAGTTATTGGAAACGTTTGGTTTTATGTTCCAGTTGGATATTTGGCGGTGCTAAAAATGTTATATTGCTCTGAACGAAAAAATAACGATAAACCGCATGTAAGGCTGAAAAAATGGATCATTTGTTGAGGTTTTTTAATGGATACGCTTACCTTTCACCTTCATAACTCATCAATAATCTTTATTGGCAGATCCTTTTTTATTGTCACAGAATTTTTCACCCCCAGAACATCCAAAGTGGCAACTTAAACCTACTTCACTATTCGAATAATGCAGGTTATAACTCTCTTCTCATGATGTCAATAATTTTGAAGTTCATTTTTTTCAATTCAAGAATAGTATAAAAACAATCGTGAGCGCCAGCCTATAATAATAATAATAATAATAAAATAAATATATAATAAAGGCTAAAAATAAAAATTAAAGTTAAATAATTATGCTCTACTTAGTGAGAAAATAATTAATGTATTCCATTATATTAGCCGAAAATCAACTGCAGGATCAATGAAAACTCTCAATGCACATACAGCATCAATTAAATGGTAACACAAGTTGGAAGGGAGGAGGATGGAAGTAGCCGTAACTGTTTGTTGTTAATCTGACCATATTCTTCAATAGTTGGTCATGAATGTATACTTACCATGTGTAGAAACCAAACATATTACTGTATTTATAAAATAATAATGACAAACAGTTAAAAAAATAAAATAGAATGGTAATTCATCCAAGTTAGTATGAAAATTTATGGTAAACTTCAACGAAATACGAGGGGTAGTTTGTTTGGAGCAAACTGACGTTTATTGGGATGGCGCTTGATACAAAAGGGTGAAGTAGAGCGATCCACCCCAATTTCAGCTTTGTAAATGTTCCTGTGCTCTAGTTTCTAAAACAGTTTGCGGTCTCATTTTTGAGTTAACAAAGTGAATATTCATATTCTGTTGAATTCTATATCATTATCGATTAAACCATACTAATAAGGGAATAAATTGAATATGTTTCTGATAATTGGAAAAAGTAAAATAATAACAAGGTATGACGTCAAGGGTAATGTTTTTTTTATCAATTAGTTTGAAGTAACTTTTTATTTTAAACAGTAAAAAATGTCGGGATATATAAATTTTGAGATTGTATGAATTATAATAATGTAAATGTAAACAACAATTATTTTTAAAAATACAGACATTTTTTATTTTTATTTATTTATTTGACACCAGATCGGTTTGGAGGGCCTTACATTTTTAATGTAAGAGTTACCTTTTTTTTTTTTGACAATTAATTAGGGGGGTATAGTCTGATACAAAGACACCTCAAGATAAAATAAATAGATTAAAATAATAATTACTAATAAAAGATAAAAGTGAAGTTCATAACAAAAACAATGACATTTATAGATTTAACTAAATAAATAATTGACTTCTAATAGGAAAAAAAGAAAGTGAATTTCAGAAACAGATGAAGATAAAAAAAAAAAAAGAAATTAAGAAAACATAAAATTTTAGAGTGACAATAACAGAACTGATAAATATAGAATTATAACAGGTTGTCTTGTAGCAGCCTGGGCTTCAGTCTTCGGTTTATGGTTGAGTTTCCCAAGTTGTAGGTCACTGCTCCTTTAACTGTAGATAACTGGGAGTGGAACTTCATGAACCTTTTTTTTTATGTAATCCTCTATTGTCTCTATTTGTAATTCCCGATGCAATTGACTGTTACTTACAAACCAAGGAGCATCCACTGTAATTCTTACGACTTTATCTTAAAAAGGTTGTAATTTTTTCCTTTTCAAAAGGATGCCGCTCTTCATACTTTACAGCCATACATCAGTGGCCAGAGAATTGTTTTAAAAATAAGAATAGCCATTTCTGGTTTTAATTTCGATTTTCTGTTCATGATAAAATATAGCGTTGCTAACCTTGCGTAGGTTTTAGTTAGTATACAGAAATTAATTTATTGTAATTATCGCAAAGTAATCTTATACATAGACGATACCCATAAGTAATGAGTATCCTTCGCTATTAAACTTGAAAAAATAATGTGCTTTTAAAACAATTATTTTCAAGACTATTGTTCCGGTAACCTACGGCAACGGAAAGGTGAAGCAGAAAGGCTTTGGACCAGTAGCGCCCATGTGGCCAGCATCAAAGGCTTGCCTCCTCCAACGCTTGGTAGCAAGTGAAGCAAGCCGAAAAGCGAGAGTGAGAGCCATCTTGTTTTGAGAAGCAGATCATCATTTTCGTTGTCTCTCATCAGGAATCCACCATGAGGGAGTAAAACTCTTGGAGTTGTTCCCAGAAGTAGAGCGGAGGGAGCTTAGAGATGCAGAGGGAAGAAAGAACCACTTGTAAGTCCACCTACCAATAATTAACATGCACCACCACTTG
>NW_027115927.1:20585-31082 GCF_000696795.3 Halyomorpha halys
TTATTTTCATATCTCACGGTGGGATCCAGAATGATTGCCGACTTCCCCTTCTTAGGAAAAGCATAATAAAAATGTGAACCCCTACGACCTATGAAAGGGGACTGGTTCGAGTGGTACTTATGAGGGCTCCATAATCCATAGGGTAGACTCACAGCTACAGTGTAACAGAAAATATTTATCTTCTCAGCCGGATTCTAACCAGGGTAAAAGAAACATAGCAATTGCACCTTAATTGTTTATTAGATGTTATTTAATAAATAGTTATGTATTCTTTTGGGTATGAATACATACTATTAACCTATAAATCGTTGGTTTTCATCATTTAATACTTAATTAATTAAAATTTTGATTTATGCCTTTTCAAAAATTAATTCGACAACACGAAATATTTGGTAGCGAATTTATTAATTACAGTACTTAAAATAAAAAACAAGAGTTTTCTCTGATAAAAAAAAACAAAAACAAACTAAAAATGAATAATTAGTTCTGGCCTTCACAAGTATTTTAAAAAACAATGTTTTGACATTTTTTACTTTGACAAAACAAAACTGTGAAAATTATTTTGTAGAAGGATTGTTCAAACATTATTAACTCATTTCCTCGATGCTCCTTTTTTGATAGTGATGAACACAGATCTTCCGGTAGCCAAGTCATGGTTATTGAAAAATTCTCCCTACGAAAAAAAATTAAAATACTTCAATTTGAATAAAATATAATAAGATAATATTACCTAATGTTGGTGGATGTAGAACACATCTGTTTCGAAAATACGCTGGAGTGGAAGGCTTTCGATGAAATTTACAATTCCCGTTATTTTTTAGTTATTTGATGCCTTTCACTAAATTCATTTCATGAAAATTTTAAGTCCTCTTTTAATCCATTTTCAGCTAGCTACCTTTTTGTCACTTTCATTGTCTCACTTAAAGAGTATTTTTAGTTCTTCACAAGTAGAGCAAAAACCTTCCAATAGGTGGCACAAAAATAGGGGTGGGAGTGACGAACACAATCTATAAAAAAAATGTATTTCCTTAGTACATCGCGCAACGCCTTGGAACTCCACGGTCTGTCGCACCAATAATAGTAATAATTATAAAATGTAACTGCGGATCACAATTACAATTAAAACTATTTATGAAGTGGTTGCGATTACTAAATCATGTAATTTATAATTTATTAGTTTATTTCATATCCTTATTGTACACGATCAATCGAGGATCTTCAAAACATTTTTATACGGTTCCTTTTGTTATTTTTTGTTACAGATTAGAAGTGAGAGGAATGTGCTCAACATGTGCCTGTTCTCGACTGTTTGAGAAAGTGATTGCAATGAATAAAAGAAGAGGAAGAAGAAATGTATTTGAAACAACACTGTTGGGGGGATGAAGAACAAACCGAAACATTCATTGTTGACCTCAATCTCCTTTTCAACCCAGCAGTGGTGCTATCACAGTATAATTCTGACAAAACAACTACGCAGCTCAAATATTCAGGTTGAATTTAAAGTATTTTTTAGTTTTATGAAAACTGAATAGCCTTGGATTGTGTTATTCATTCATTTTTCCAGAACTTTTTTATTATTCATTTATTTTTTCATCTTTATGATTTGTCATAAGAAGAACAAATTAAATGATAAAAACCACTTAAAAAAAATCTCATCTCTACAATTTTTAGAATTTTATTTGATTTTCATTAGTTCAATTAAACTTACTGTTTAAAACTAGAAAATATTTTTGAAAAACATATATAAAAAGTGGTACCTTCAAAAAATTATGACACTCCACTAGTATTGGCTACTGAGACAATATAAATGTTCACCCATCACAACCTTTAATATTTAAGGATTTTAAAATTAATTTTCGTGAGGTCATGCCTCCGGCACATCCACATCTAGCTTCTACTCATCCTATTGTTCAAGTAAACAACCAACCCCAATTACTGGTAATAATAGATCCTGTACCCCGTGCCTAACGACGGGTTCTCCCTACAACCAGCACTCCGAGTCATACATCCACCCGAAATAAACTCTATCCTATCATCTGTTGGATCTCCAAGAAACTATTAAAGCACTTATTACACTTCTCACTAGAATCCTTACCGAAATTCCTTTGAATCTCCCACGATGAGTGCAAAGCCCCTAGCTATCCTTTGTGGGACGCTAATAGACTACATAACCACCGTGACGAACTCGATATATTTCTCCACAACAAACACATAGACATTGCACGAGTTGACAGAACCTCACTTTACTCAACGGTTACATTTCTACATACGTGACTACATTACTTATCAATCAGACCACCCAGACAACACTTCACACGTAGGATCTTGCATCCTTATCGATAAATCCTTATCCTATTCCCTCCCTCCTTCCTTCCACTCCAACTGACGCTATCCAATCAACCTCTGTAATCATCTCAACTCGTCCTTTTCATTCAACATAATCAGCTGTATACTGCCCCCTGGTAATTCCCTTTCCTACAACCACCTTGATTCTTTATTCCTATCCTTCGGATCTTGTTTCATTGCTGGAGGAGAATATAATGCCAAACATCAATGATGGGGATGTCATACATCCAATACCCGTTGTAACATCCTTTCCCGTGTCACTACCTACAATAGTTATTCTATCCTCTCGCCTATAAGTCCTAGTTATTAGCCTACATCCCTCAAGAAATGTTCTGATATCCTAGATATATTTATTACCTCCCAAATTTCCTGTTGCCGGACCATTATCGTATCTATAGATGACCTTTCCTCAGACCACAATCCAGTTATCCTTTTCTTATATTCGAACTTTGTTCAGAAGCCCTCTCCTCTGTCATTGATAAAATGACGAGTTAACTGGGACAAATTTCGTGATAATTTGGAAAACAAACTGGACTTAAAAATTCCACTTAAAACTAACCATGACATTCATAAAGCCATAGAAAACTTTACAAAATCTATAGGATTTTGCATATTCGATAAACAACTATCAGTAAAATTAATAATACCATACATACTAACTTGCCACAGAACATTGGCATCTTAATAAAGGAAAAAGCAGAGCAATCTTATCTTAGTTATATATATTTAATAATACCCTTATTCTTGTTGAACAGATCCATTATTTAGGACTACATCTGGACAGACGACTGTCATGAAATCCTTTATCCTCTGTGAAAAGACTAAAAAGACAGGAAACTGCTCGTCGATTCCGACTATTACAACTTTTACTAGACAAACGGTCTAAACTTCCAATACATTACAAAATACTGATCTACATGACTATTATCAGGCCTATCTGGGCATACGGAGTTGAGCTATGGGGCTCCACTAAACCATCGAATTCTTCTATCCTTAATGCTCCTTACTTTTCACAAATCAAGTCATCCATCAGGACCTCAATGTTCATACGTTGCCCATTTGGCACGAACCAGAGACCAATCCTTCCATGATATATTTTTCAATCACCCAAACCAACTCGTTTCTAACCTAGCTTCTCCTTCATTACCCAATAATCCTCCTAGGCGTATGAAAAGAAGATGGCCTTGAGATCTTCTCCTCTAATAATGTTTTTGGTGTTCTATCAATGGACTGATTCTCCACATGTTTGTTTCATGTCATTATATCACTCACAGCAAATTTACTTAATGTATATATATTTATACAGTTGTAAATAACAATAAATAAATTATTAATAAAAATGTCCAAAATTGAAACTATTCTTAACAAGAATTCCTGTACTTATGCATATTCTTTCTCGGAAACCTAAATACCAATGAATAATTGTTAATTTAATAATGATTTAGTATCAAAAAGAAAAATAACAGTTTAGAGGAGATTCACTTATTCTTAAAGTGTATCAATCAAGCAATTAAAAAAAAACTAAATATATTTTTTTAATAAATTAACAATTTCTTTCAATTTGATTGTTGTAACCTTCTATTTCATCCATACTAAGCTTATATCTTTTACCTAGATCGCCATAGAGCCTTTTTCATATTTTCGCTTACATCAAGAAAACTAATAATTTTACGAAGATGGTTCGTTAAAAATAAAGTAGTCAAAGTGTTATAGAAAAAAAAATAAAGAAGTTAAGCCACTAAACCATCAAATTCCTCCCGAATCCAATCCTTACAATCCAAAATACTTCGTACAATCCTGAATGCTCCTTATTTTGTCACAAATCAAGTCATCCATCAGGACCTCAATGTTCCATATGTTGCCGATTTGGCTAGAACCAGATACCATTCTTTCCATGATAAACTTCTCAACCACCCAAATCCACTTTTTTCTAACCTGGCTTCTCCTTCATTACATAATAATCCTCCTAGGCGTCTGAAAATAAGATGGCCTCGAAATCTTCTCCTCTAGAAATGTTATTGGAGTTCTATCAGTGGGTAGATCCTTCACATGTTTGTATCGTATAGTATGTCACCTACAGCAAATTTACTTGTTGTATTTATTTGTTTACAGTTGTAAATAACAATAAATAAATTATTAAAAAAAGTTAAGATTTTCTTCAAAATTAGATATTAAAAAATTAACATTTTGGTGATTTTAATAAATGTAATTTTAATCGCCGTTATTGCGCTTGACTATTAAAAGATTCAGACTCCGAAAGTTCAAAAAGGGGTGTTTACAGGAAAAAGAAAACATTTTTTTTTTCTTAACAATCTTAACTAGACCACGTTATTCATGCAATTACATCAAATAATCAATATTTGCCATCTTAAATGCCCTCAATATTAAATTATTAACGTAATCTAACCATGTTTTCTTTTCGCTTTCTCCGGGAATTACATGTAATCGCTTTCCTACAATCATGTAAATTATTTAATCGATTCCAGAAATGTTTTCTCTTGTAAACTCTCAGCAACCAACAACTTGTCCAATAGATTCCTTTTCATTTACTTTGACTCAATTTTCTTTCGATTAAATATCATAAATATAGTCAACTCACTTCCATCGACAAATAAAGCGAGCTGATGTAGTTATGATAAATCTTCAAACATTTGCTATAAGGTTATTATAAGCCTTCAACTATTTGCCCGCCGAAGCAATGAAGTTCTATCTAAATATCTACTTTATTAGTTCCTAAACTGAGGATGAATTATTTTCTGATAAAGCTAAAGCCAAGAGTTAATACCCCAAACACCTACCACTCCACTCCTCTGAAAATAATATAACAGTACACGAAAGCTTAATTTAACTTCTACAAGCATGGTTGTTGACTTCCAAGTTACTAAATAAATTGCAAGTTTGAATTGTTATGGCGTAACTGAAACGCTTATAAAAGATAAAATTTGTTTATGTAACAACCGAAGATGTGAAGTTTTTCTTCCATCTCAAACAACTTACTTCAAGAAGCAGGCTCCATCCAAGTTCAAGGCTGTCTCGGTCCCACGTGGGTCGGGAAGGATGTGGCTAAAGTTTACTGAGCGAACTTTTCAAGAACAGAACAAGCCGTTCGTCTGATATATGACGTTTCTGGAGAGCTTGTTTTGAAACATTCCATCCAGACCTGTATACATCAATTCATGAATATGGCGCTATTGAGAAGTTGTACTATAATGAAAACGAATATTATAAATAAATAGATAACTATTAAGCACTTTAATAGGGAAGTAATAATTTATAAACAACTATTAAAGGTGAAGTGGTATATTTTTATGATCAGCCATAAGATTTTCATCTAGACTCGAACCTGGAGACAGGAGTTGAAAGACCAATACTTTCTTCCCGAATATTATAAATTAGCCAAACCATGGTAATAAAGAAGTACAAATAAACATGAATTATATTAAATGATGAATTTATGAGTACAATTTTGTTCTGAATTTTCAAATACGTATCATGAACTACTTTGAGAAATTAGTAATATTTATAAAATGATCAGTAGAAATAAATAAGAACGAACTGTTTTATTAATTATACGAAATATAAATAAGCATGTAAAATAAAATTTCATTTATTATCATATATAATTTATCATTCTTAAGCTATGCGTTATGGTACACGCATAAATTATAAAGAATATTTCATAAAAAAATACAATTTATTTTTAAGATATTTTTTGAGAAATTTATCAAATGCTATTTTATGATTACTTACGTATTTAACATATTAAAAATAAGTATTCAACTCTAATATTAATTTTAATTTATTTTTCAATCACATACATTTTATTTAGAATTATGTCATGGCGTATGATTCTGGAACTTCATTCAAACTTTAAATAAACAATAATTTTTATTGTATCGCACCTTGAAAATAACTAGACCCTACAGTTAATTAATGTTTAAGTATTAAACAGAGTATTAACGTTTAGTACGATTGTAAATCTTAATAAATAATAGGTTTCTTGAACCAGTTAATCTTTCTTTGACAAAGGAAAATATCATCAGAAAATTTATCCTAGAATCATAATTACTAACAGATCCCTTTTGTGGAGTAGTTCCCTTGCGATAGGCTACAATAGGCTTTAGATAGTAACTAATATATTTTGTAAATGGCTACCGGATAGAGTAAGAACCATAAAGTAGATATACCAGCTGCGGAAGTTCTTTATCAAGCCATCTTCCACTCCGTTGCCTCCCCTGTCTTAAGCCTAGTAGGCACTCCTGACATTTTCTCTACAATCTCTTAGCCGCCTGATGTATACTCTATGTTTCTTTGTAAATTAAAAGAAAAAAAAAATATATATATACATATAAGCTAATTTTATAATAATTCGTAATATTATTTAATCGTAATTTATTGAAGATAATTTCCTTATCAGTTCATATATATTTGTTAATTCAGCCTGAAGGTTATTTAATGATTTTATTAATAACTCCTATAAAAAACAAAACTGTGTACTGCTACAACCGAAGGCTCAGTACATTGTGTGGAATTATGTTTTTTTAAACAAAGGTTATACAAGGAGGTGGTTTGGTCATGGTCAACCACCAGATTTTTTCCAGATTAATGGTACCCACTTTATAACGCTCAGTGGACTCAGGATTCCGAGTTCTTGTAGTTTTTGTGGTTTAGTACCTTACCCACTGAAAATTATAAAAAGTAGACCCCCAGAGCTCAATTCTATTTGTCCAAATTGGTCTGATTATCTTATTGTACAATAATTTTTCGAAGTGAAAGTTTAGTGCGTTTGTCAAGGTGTTGTAGCAATCGAAATCTTCAAGAAGTTTCTTGCCGTTTCTGTCTTTTATGTGGATTCCAAGTAAGTCTCTTGTCAAGATGGAGTCCTAAATATCGAATCTGTTCAACAGGGGTTAGTGGAGTATTTAGAAAGAATACTGTAGGACAGGAGGGTAGAGGTTTACACATAAAATATAAATATACTGAATAATGAAACCATATTTAATTAATAGGAATATCAAATAAATTAAAAAACAAAAGAAAAACAATTTTTTTTATTTAAAAACAATTTTGATCCTTTTTCTCAACTTTATTCTTTTTAAACTTCCAATGTTTCGACCACTTAGGGCATTTTCAAGGATACCTTTACTTTGTTTTCCCTTTTTCTTCTAAAATTCTTAAAATGCCGGCTAATTTCCTTTGTCCCATAAATTCTTCTATACAATTCTTTCCCAAATTTAAAACTTTTACTAACCACTTTTCTTTCTATTATTTTCATTTGCAAACTCCTTTTTCTTAAAAAGAAAAACAATTTTGATTAATTATCTACAAATTTAAATAAAAAATACTTTATTTAGTAATACATTACCGTTTAACTATATCATAGTTTAGTCTAATCAGTCTTTCAGTCTGTTCTCGACCTTATCAGATATTCAAATGAACGCATAAGATGAAGAAATGTGATTTTTTTTCTAAGAATGATGCAATGACTATAAACATAAAATCGATAATTTATTCTTCACCCTACTTACACAAATGCAGTTTTTTTTTTATGTATTCAGTATCAAAAGTATTACAGTTATTCGTGATCCTCGCCCCTCATTATCACAGAAACATATGAATACTTCATCGTAACTATATAGAGTTTGCATTCATGAAGTGATAATAAATCTGAATATAAATCAAAGTAATGCAACCGCACGTCGGACACCATAAGTCCTTCTATATGGACATTACTCTAATCTGACGGTAACTAATCTGAGTTATGCTCTGCAGCAATGTGTTCCTGCTGCAGTAACTGATTTGGTAGTGTAGAACTAAATATATGTAGATTTAAACATTTGAAAACTGACATTTATGCTTTCTCACTACTGAAGGTATCGACATTTTTTGTTCATGCCTATGCAATTCCAAATGTCTTGGTATTTGTATGACATAGTCTGGTAAAAAATATATCAAATTACATTAATTAATTTTGTTCATGTGTTAAACAACTTTCTGATTAAAACAATATTTTATCAACGGCTCTTCCGGTAGACTTTATCCTCAAACGATCATTAGTCTTGATTACTTACCTAATAGATAAGTTAGAGGCTAATTTGTTTTAATTAAAGTTGCTGATTTATAAATGTGAGAGTACGATTTTTCAATGGAGGGTACGATATAAATCAATGTGACACCAATGTGTGCCTCAGCACATTATAAAATTCGAAGAACGCCCACTACAACAAAATTACAACTCAAAAACCCCTTAAAATGTAGGCTACTACAGAAGAAGGAAACAGTGTGGAATCAAAATATATATTTGTGTATATATATATTCAGAAATAGGGGTTATGAAAAAAAAAATATATATATATATAAGTTATGTTTACGGGGTATGTAATAATAATCTTAATACCTAACTCCCTCTGTCAACAACTCCAGAATGTATAAATATAGGATTACTGTTCAGAATAAAGCAGTCTTTTATCAGCAACCGTGAGTGTATTTTCTCTTTCCTTTTTCCTTTTTTTTTGAGTTCAGAACCCGCTATCACGTATCTGGTGCCGAAACCCGGGATCACGGATTACCGAATCAATTTTAATCATAAGAAGAAGCCTGTTTTTTTTCAGTCTAATTTTTTTTTCTTTCTAAGCTGCAGAAACAATTCCGTTAGTAGTATTTCTTTTTTCTTTTATATCGTTTTTGGTCGGACTTTGGAATTATGACTTCTAACTTAGTACGAGCACCTGTGCTTAACCTGGACAATTTTAATGTGGGAAACCAACCACCTCCAGTTGAAAACATTCCACTACCTCCAGAAGTAGTTACCCAACCACCGGAGATGGCCCCGCTACCGGAAGTCTCATTGGCAGGAGCTCACGCCACAACCCTAGAATGGGTCAAGGTACGCACTGCAACGGCTCAAGACCTGAGAAAAGCTGTCTCCGATTTGGAACGATTCACTGGGGAGACGGGGGAATTGAGTCATTTTCTAAAAGGAGGGGATAGGTTGATAGCACGAATCATAGCGAAAACGAATGAAAGCATACTCGATAGTGACGACGCCGAAGCATAGAGGGCGGCTGTCGTCTGTAGGGTGAAGCGCAACATCCTTAACCAGATCCAGGCAGACGAGGAGACACCCTGGGCCGTAGTCAAAGCTAGGTTGAAAAAGGTTATGGAGACAGGAACTAATTGGGGTTGATCGAACGTTTATTAGATGTACAATGATGGTGGAAAACATACGCGATGAAGAAAGACAAAAAGAGGTCACCCTGGCCTATCACCAGGGGAAAACGAACCACCGCGGTTTGAGTGAGACTGTTCACGACGCTACTTCTGGTGGGGGATGAAGAGGACTGTGCAACAGATCATAGGTGAGTGCAACGTTTGCCTTAGTACCAAATATGACCGCCACCCCCCGAAAGCAGTGCAAGAGGAGACGCCCACGGCCCAGAGACCATTATGCGACATCCAAATCGACGCCTTCACCTGGAAAGGCTACAAGTGGATAACAGCCATCGACCTCTTCAGCAAAGTAGCTATGGCACATCAAGTTCGGGATAAATCAGCCGGGGCAGTGATTTCAGCGCTGAGGGTATGGTTCCAATTCTATGGAGTCCCGGACCGAATCTCGTCCGACGGTGGGAGGGAGTTCGACAATGCCGCGATACGGGAGGAAATGAGCACCTTAGGAGTGGAATGGCACATTAACACACCCGGTCATCCTAAGAGTAGAGGGGGCGTGGAGAGATTACACAGCACTCTTAGCGACCATTTGAGGGTATATCACGCGGATAAGGGGCTGGAACCAGACGAGGCGATGGTCCGAGCGGTAGCCGCGTATAACCATTCGATCCACTCCACCACGGAGTTCTCGCCATTCGAGGTTCTCTTTGGTCTCCAAGGGCGGCGCAGAAATTTCATGGACACGGCAGAGGTAGAGGGAGAAATTATTAGTCATGGGATGATCATGCGCAGGCTATGGCACAAAACCAAAGAGCGCATTGAGCGGGAGAAGGCTCGACGGGTCGCGCGGGAAAATTTGAACCACCGGGACGCGATGGGGGAGGTCAAAATCGGAACGATTGTATACCGCCGCTTGGGGTCCAACAGGGGTAAGGAATCCTTACGCTATGAGGGTCCATTCCGGGTGACTACCATCAGAGA
>NW_027115927.1:32107-43572 GCF_000696795.3 Halyomorpha halys
TATGTATATATATGTATTTCTGAATGCCACAAGGCAATCAAAGGTAGAAGCCACAGGATAATACTCATAACTTGGAGCTAAGTGTTTCACATCATTGTAGAACATACTGTAATAGATAATTATAAGCAATGTTCTGAGTAATAGTTATTAATCTTAAATTATACCGTATGCATATAGTTTTTTAATAATTATTTGAAGAATTATATATTCTAAAATATATTTTTCATGGCTATGCAAAGAATGAAGTTGCAAATCGTCACCCTAATATATACATCCTCAAGAGTTACTAAAATATATATCATCAATAAAAAAATTATCAATATGTATAATAAAAAATTAATGAATGACTAAACAAATAAATTAATCCTTCATTTGACCTTATTAAATGGCGTACCTCTGTTTTCCTTTATTTCTAAATCTAAAAAAAAAAAATCGTTTACAATCATCTCATAGTTTTATATTACCCAGTAAACCAATTACTAGACGAATATAAGGTACTGTAATAAATAATAGAAATTATGAAAATACATTCACCAAATTAAAAAAAAAATTATTAATTGGTTTTGTATTATCTTTGGATCTTGAACACATTCTTACAGACAAATATACATATTCTCCTATACATAAACAAATTACAATTAATTTTAATATAAGATATTATAAATTTTATCTGATTTAGTTTTTAAATGCTTAAAGAGAATAAGGAAAGACAGATATAAAATAAGTATATAAGCAGTGTGAAAGTAGAGCTAACTTCATCTTAGCAATAAACTGTGGTAATTTAAATAAAATCGTTATTTGGAAAGGATAATTGGCTAGAGATTATCAGTTGGAAATAAAAACAAAACTTAATAATAAGGAAAACCAGCCAGCAAAATAAGGAAAGGAGTCTGGCCTGCAATTTCTGAGAATACTATGTGGGGAATTCCATCGGTCAGCAGGGAAGGGAGTTCTCATAAATATAAGACAGAAAAATGAGCAGCAGTCGAGCAGTGATCATGCAGCATCTTAAGTGAGTACTATTTTATTCTGATCATAACTAAATAATGAACTAGTATAAAGTGATAAATGTAGTTAGATGAATACCGCAAATCATCCCATAGTTTAATTAATAATGTTCCTTATGGAAAGCACGGGTATACATTTATTAATAAAGATTTTTTTTTTAAATATGGTAAATTATATTAATAAAGAATTTTCAAAAATAAGAAAAAGGAAATCATAATAAAAAAAAATTAAAGAAAAGGATAATCTTGAGATTTAGATCAAGAGAACTCAGAGTTTAAAGAATAGAATAAAATAAAGTTTATCTAAGTAAATTTCAACATTTGTCTATTAAAATATTCTATTTATAAATAATCATTAAAATTTACTGTCCATTTTAATGAAACTACTTCAAAAACTGTATTTATTGATAGATATTACAATCCGTTGTGGCAATAGGTAATAGTGATGAATAATCACATTCATACTAAAATAAAAAAAATTAATAAAAGAAGAAAAAGTACATAAAAGTAAATAAATCTCACTTAAAACGTATACAAACAGAGGGATAGAAAATGAACATAATCAAACAATGTACATGAAAAAATAAATAAATAAAATCAAATAATAATAAAAATAAAATAATCTCTAGTCACACTTACACTCTTATATACAATATAAATAATAAACTATCTGCAATTTTAATAGAAATAAAATAATAAATTAAATATTGTTTTTTATTGTTTTCTCACAACCAAAGGGTATCTTCGTATTCATGCCGAAAATGAAAAAAAAAAGTCCTCAGAATCGAATTTTTTATTCACACTTTATTGAGGAATTCATTTGGTTTCTTGTCTGTAGTCAAATATGTGT
Organism: Halyomorpha halys; assembly: GCF_000696795.3. Lineage (NCBI taxonomy): Eukaryota > Metazoa > Arthropoda > Insecta > Hemiptera > Pentatomidae > Halyomorpha > Halyomorpha halys. Next base: position 33,965 of record NW_027115927.1, read on the forward strand.
TTGATTACTCATTTCGATCAATCGAAACGTTAGTCGATATTGAAATTTTAAGATATGGTTCAAATTTATATCTTGTTGGTCCTATATAGATTTTATTAAATTCCATCCTCTTATTTTGCATATACATACGTAAACGTATTTTTTATAAAGTAACTGTATTTTATAATTCAGCATGAGTCTCTTCTAATTCCATTCTCCTATATTCGCCTCACCATGCTTAAAAAACAAGTTTCATCGATGGCTCCTCCAGTAAATTTTATTCTCAAAGAAAAAATAAAATTTATTAAAAATAAAAAAAAATAGTAAGATTTATTTTTAAACTATATAGATAAACCTATCTGGTAGAAATGGTGAGGAAGAAAAACCTCTGCGTAATATAACTTATTAATAAGTTGAGTTGTTATAGTTTTTTTAATTGTGTAATATAAAATTTTGTCACATTTGTATACAATCCTATTATGAATCATAGGGCTCAATCACACCATATTTACAAATGTATAAATTAAATGATATCAAAATACGAAGTAGAAAAGAAAAAATGAATAAATAAAAAAAATTAAAAGTTAAAGTAAAATAAATAAAAAAACACAGTCATTAGTTTTTACAATATTTGCATTCAGTCTGAGGAACTCCGAACCAAGCTCTTCCTCCACTAGTGGATTTTTGTGGAATTATGAAATATTTATGTATGAATTTTGTAAATTTTTAGAAACTATGGTGAATAATCGCTCATATAATTCGGTAGAATACTATATTTCAATTTTTATTTACAATCGAAACTTTATCCTGTTTATATGCTTTTTCGCATTTTGCACACCATAACAGTCCCTTCAAATTGAGTTAGAGAATTGAAAATTTGTAGGGAGAATCAATAATGCAAATAAAGGTGTTTTCTAGCGGTTTTAACTTTTATCTTTCACTACCGCTATTTATTTTTTTCCTACGTTTTAAAAATGTTTGGGCTTCAAAACAATCTTAAAATTAGTTAAATGACTCATAATTATGAGGAGGATGAAGTTTTATGAATGTAATTATACATTTTACAATTTGGACAAAAAAAGCATTGGATTCAGTTTTTCTGAACCATTCAAACTTACACTTTTAAACTAATAATAATTGTTAACTCATTTAACAAACCTAAATGACAATTAATCTATTAAAAAATTAACAAAATTTTTTTATAAATATAAAGAATATGGGTTTTCCAGAGAAGATTTTAAGTGTATTAAAGTTTCAAAAATATTCCAGTAGTTCCCAAACTTTTTCGTCAAGACTCCCTTTCAGGGCCAAAAAATTCATGTCACCCTGAATGTACACTGAAAAATGTTGCACTCTTTTTTAGAGCTAAATATAAGAATGTCGCTCCAATTATGCTTATAGCGGTTGAGTATGAGCAGAGGAAAATAAAAATAGAGTAAATTAAATGCTGGAATTCCAAATAAATATATATTTCTTATTAATTTATTTATTAATTTTTCTTTTTTTGGTAATGTTTTGAAAAAGTGACATTTACTCTCGGCAGCCCTTGTTTACTCTAGGGGCACTCGGTACCATGACAACCACTTTGGGAACTACTGCTATAATCAACTGTGAAGTCTCCCTGCTATGAAATCACTTATTGTGCATCGCCCATTTATAAATTATATTAATCATAATGAATTGTGATAACTATTTCTAAAAATAAATTTAGTTAATTATTTTCAAGCTATAATAATTTTTCTTTTCCCAGCACAATGAAGTTCTTGATGTTAATGCTACTTGTGGTTCTTCTGGTAATTTCTATTGTGCAAGCAATGCCCCAACCTGCCAACAAGCTACCAGACGTACCTCGTCCTATACAGATACAACCAGGAATATGGATTTATCCAAATCAAGGATAGGTCCATTCGTTTTCGATGATTGTAATTGTAATTGTAATAAATTTTGTATTGCAATGTTTTGAGAAAGACATCAAAACTATCAAAAGTTGTGGATTATAAACACACTGAAAATTTTAATTATTATTGAAATCATTTCTTTGGTCTTACATTAATTATATCAAAATAAATGCGAGAATAATTCACGTTGAGCTACAATATGATACTTTGTAAAATACTTAAAAAAATTGTCCTTACATTAAGTCCATAAACGGCTTAAAACTCAATTGTATAATAAACTAATAAATAAGAGTAAACTATTTTAAACATAGGTGAATCATTTGTTATCTATGCTATATATGTATTTGTTATCTGTAACAATTTATCTAATACAAAAAAAATCATAAAAATTTTCCGAGGTTAAGTTATACATCACCTCGTTATATGCGGTGTAAATATAAGTATGCATGTATGTACCTTCCTCAGCTACCACATTTCTATTGCCTTGAATTGTAGAATATGCTTTGTTCTTGTCCACAAATCAGAGGAATGTGTGAGTAATGGTTCAAATGTAGAATTTTATACCTTGATTTAGGAATTTTTCCCTCACTTTTGAAAATATATCACACACCAGGGCCCTGTTTCATAATAAAGTACAAACTAATACTATCAGTCTTGTCGATTTAACTTAATACAATTACACTGGCCTGTACTTTATTTGTAATTTGTACTTTTTAATTCCTGTAATATCACTAATAGTCCTCCCTATTAGGAAAAATATAAGTATTAGTGTAATTAACACGTTGTTTCTATACTTGTACTATGAACTAATACTATTAGCTTTCATTATGAAATAGGGCCCAGGAGGTATTTATTCGAGACCAACAAAGGACCGTACCAATACCTCAGTGAATTTGAAATTAAAGAATATCAGATTGGATAAATTTTGAAAAAGCAAATAAAGAATCTAATAAATTCTAATATCAATCATACTGTCTAGAGAGGAATTTCATAAGTACAATTATGTCGATTTATAAATATCTAGAGTGTGTATTTTTTAAGCTCATCAAAAAATCAAAAGGCAATTTAAAAAAAAAGTTGCGTCATCATTAATTCGGAGCTGCGAAATGACGTAACATATTGACATAAGAACGTTCAAAAGAAATTAAAAATGTAAACAAATGTTCCATATTTTAACTGTATGGTTAACCATATGGTAACTGCATATTTTTTTCCTAACAAGACTACAAAATTAAATTAATCCCTTATAGTTAATCCAAAAAAAATTAATCTTGGGTCGCAAAAGATGAACTGTTCAATTAAAAACACAATATAAAAACCAACATTTACATTGATTTCATCATAGTTCTCCTGAATCCTGAGGTGTAACCCTTCGGTTCTTATTAGTTCGAATGATTTCCTCTAGAATGGTGACGAGCCTGATAATCTTTCTTAAAAACATTTTCCTACAAAATGCTAGTGACAGTTTTAAGTTACATTGGACAATAAACAAGCGCCTAAACTTCAAAGCTGGCAATAGTTGGCGAAAACAGTAATCTTTCTTTTTTTTTATTAATTTTTTCTTCAATATTAAAAAAAAAATTCTGTATTAATAGTACGAAGACCTCGCAGTTAATAGGGTTTAAGCCACTTCAAATGTGATTATTGATAAAATTTTCATGAAAAATAAAATACGAAAAGTGCCTTCTAGTAATGTAAGTGATGACGAAAGGAAGCAAGATAATAAACTAAACAGTGTAAAACAATTTTTTTCAGCCATGTTTTAATAGATGACATGATTTCCAAAGTGAAATTAAAAGATGACAAATATGAGGTTTATTAAGATGCATGAATAAGAGACAATAGTCAAATGAATAAGTTGTACAACTAAAATGAAAGTATAGAATGAGATGTATTCAATTTTTGAAAGTTTTTTTTTTATATTTATTTATTGCTATTTACAACTGTGTATTATAATACATTTAGTAAATCTGATCTAAGTTATATTGGAGTGTAACAGGCGTGTTGAGAAACTACCCATTGGTAGCACTCTAATGGCATTTTACATTAGCTGGTCTCGTGGCCATCTTCTTTTCAAGCCCCTCGGAGGATTGTCAGGAATGGAAGAGGATGCAAGATTAGAAACAAGGTAGTTTGAGTGGTTAGAGAGTTTATAATGGAAGGAGTGATATTTGGTTCGGGCTAGATCGGTTACATAGGGAACATTAAGGTCTTTATGTATGATTTTATTTGTGACAAAGTAAGGAGCATTGAGGATTTTACGAAGGATTTTGGATTGTATACGAGAGGTATTCGAAGGTTTAGTGGAGCCCCAAAGCTCAACTCCATATGTCCAGATTGGCCTTATTACAGTCATGTAGATCAGTGTTTTGTAATGTGTTGGAAGTTTAGACCGTTTGTCTAGTAAGTGCTGTAATAGTCGAAATCGACGTGCAGTTTCCTGTCTTTTCAGTCTGGTGTGAGGATTCCAGGTTAATCGTTTGTCCAAATGTAGTCCAAGGTAACAGATCTGTTCGACAGGGGTAAGAGTAACATCATTAAATGAAACTGTAGGGCAGTCAGTAGGTTTACGACGAAGGGTAAAGGTAATTTGATGGGATTTGTTGGAATTTATCTTAATCCTCCAATTACCACACCAATCTTCGAGGGCTGTGATATGGGATTGGAGATTTTGGGATACAATTAATGGGTTATTATTGACAGCGAGCACACATGTGAAAGTTTTTAACCTCAAAAAATTATTGAGAAAGAGGAAACAAGAAATGTCTAAAAATAAACAAAGAATAAAGAAGAAAAGTCACTGAAAAGGAAACAAGAAAAGTTCCAGAAATAAAACAAGAAAAGATACTTCCAATTATAGCACGAACATTTCGGAAGATGTATTAAATAAACTAAATATTAACGTGTATAAAATTATGACGTCAATCCTCAATTTGTGGAAGTAAATGAGATTAAAGTTCAAGAAAGTTCTTAATCAAGGACCCTATTTTGACCCAGGATAAATCATAATTCCAAATTTTTTTCTGGTTTGGTTGTGGGAAAGGGAGTGAACATGGTATTATAAAAGTTCGTGCGAACGGTTCTAAAAAAAATAAAAAATAAATAAGAGTATTTAATTTTATTAATTAATTGAAGTTACTTAAGGCTGCTTGTCATAACCCTCTCATCTTATGGTCATACGAGGTAAGTGTGAACATTATGCAGCCATAAGAAGGAAAGTAAACTTGAGCCAAACGATTCAAGCAAGACATTTTGCCAGATTCTGAAATATTGGTGGAATCCCAAACAGACTTCTTGAAGATGGCAATAATCCTGCAACAGAATATAAGTTTCTTGTGAATTGCCAATAATTTCGTAATTTGAATAGTTTCGGTTTTTGTTGATTTATCTCTCTACGTTTAACTAAAAATGTACCTGAGGGATTTGTCTTAACATATATTTTATTATTCCAATCGGTAAAAAATGTATCCCATTCGATTTGAAATTCCTGAGTTAAGTGCGCAGGGAAGGAACTGGGATATGGCTAGAAAACTCACGATTCTCACAAAGGATACTGTACATGTACCACTATTGTCACAAGAAAAAAAGTAAATAAAGATTTCATTAGTTATAGGTGCTAATCAGAGTTAACTTATATACCTATTTCAGTATATTAGCACCTATAAATCTATACCGCTACAATCTATGAAGGGTCAAGGGTGCAGTAATGATTATTTAAGTGAGAGAAATGCTTTATGGGCAATGCTTCCCATCGCACACATTGGGCCGCTAAAACGAACAGCGTACTTACATATTCATTATTGGAAATATAAACACTTATATACTTCCTTTAACAAAGATAAAAATAATTTTATCCCTATTTTTTCTACTATTTCTAACTACAAATTGAAATAAATACAATAAATTTCAAATTTTATTTTACTATAATTTTAAATGGAAGTGCGGTGGCACTGTGGTAAGGCACGATGCTACTAACCCAAGGACCCGGATTCGAATTCAGTTGGGCAGAAAATTGTTTTCTACTACACTCTAGCCGTGAGTCAACCCTGTGGATTCTCGAGCCCTCCTGGGATCCAACCAGCCTCAAAAATTGGGTAAAAATCTGACAATCGAACGTAATTCTGACTAAATCACCTCCTTGTAAGACTGTTGGTATAGTAACAAAGTACTGCACCCTTAACCTTTATAGGTGCTAATATACTGAAATAGGTATATAAGTTGACTCTGATTAACGCCTATAATTAATCAAATTTTCTTTTTCTAGTCATAACAGTGACACATGTGATTTATCTTTTGAATGAATCGCGTATTTTCTCTAGCCTTATCTACTTTCTCTCGAGCGCACCTACCGGATAAGGAACATAATATATATGTCGTCATATAGCCTTTGGTGTAATCTGTGTTATGATGCTTATAATTTTTAGAAGTAGATACTGATGAATTTTTCTTTTGTTTAAAGTTTTTGGTTTGATTCATCATTAAATTCAGTCTTTTGTTACGATGCTTTTGAATACTGCATAGTACTTGTTTAATTATATATTTTTTTCTGTTTTCTCATTGTAAGAAAACTTTAATCAGACAAGGTGAGGGGTGGAGCAAGGGGGGGGGGAGAATTAGGTTCTCATCCAATTTACTTTTTTCTTTAAGTGAGCACGGAATTCGTCTATTAAAGCAATGATGGGATGGCGGAGTTTCGGTAATTACCTTGTAGCCCAATTAGGCATTAACCAAATAAAGATATGTACCAGGAGCATTGGCGATTCAATATGAAACCGTAACCGTGAATTTGATAAATTCATGAAAGTATTTAGTTATTCAGAGAAATTATTGGCATTTGTTTTCCCAAAATTATCCAGATCAGGTTTATTTGGATTTATTTTTTTAGACTGTCTTGATATAATTACTGACAGAGTAATATGCTTCGCCAGTTCCAACTCTACTAATAAGCGGAGGTGAGGATTATATTTATTATTATTAACTAATACAAATAGAGTTATAAAAAGATTAAATCATTATTACTTTTATTATTAATTGATCTCCTTATAATGTCTTGAGTCTCTTTTGATACTAGCTAAACTTATTATTCAATGTAGCCTTATTTTATTCTGTTCCGATGATGTAATATAGTTAGTTTGATGAAATTTAATGAAGAAACATTGACTGATTTATTATATATAATTATTTGCAAGATTCATTCTTATTTTCCACCACTCTATGGTGCGTTACAACCAGGAATGCCCTTGTTCTCCATCTCTTTCCATGTTCCTGGCCTGTCGGAGACATCTCCTTTTTTGACCTCTTCTATTGAACAAACAGTCGACTCATTAGAGATATGACATCCTCAGCCTCGAGGTATTATACTATCAGAAAATTCGGTTTTAGTGCATCTCCGTGATCCTCCATCCTGGGAACATGGCCAAGGACTTCAGTAGGCAAACCTCTTCAACGATAGGACTAGTTCTTCTCTGATTTTGTCGTTATAGTACAAGAGCCGGGAAGAAAAAAAGGCAGTTGTCTTACCCCAATTTTTTATTAATTTAATGAAAACTATCTATAATTACTAGTCAAAATTGATCAGTCTATCAAGTATAGGTGGGGGGAGGAATAAAAACGGCGGCTGTTTCAAAACCTTAAAAAAACACTAATTTTTCATTCGGAGCTCTATATCTTAAAAACTACCAACAACACGAGAAAATCTAAGAGACCATTATTTAAAGAAGAGCAAATTTGCTCTTGTGTTTTTTTAAGCCCGATAGAACTTGAAATTGTAAAAAATAACACAAAAAATTAAATTGTAATCAAAATTTTTTTTTTATTCGAAAGATCAATACGTGACATTAACATTTGAAAATGATTTCGGGCATATGGGCACCGCGGCTGTTCTTGACGAAGCGCATTCTGGACGTCCAATTTTGGGCCACTTTTTCGAGCACTGCTGGCCGTATGTCACGAATAACACGAACAATGCTGGCCTCCAAGGCGCCAATTGTTGCTGGTTTATCAGCATAAACCAGTGACTTCACGTAGCCCCACAGGAAATAATCGAGAGGTGTCAAATCGCACGACCATATGCGGCAATTTTGCTTATTAACAAACCCGTTAAGCCAAAAATGCGCCTCATCGCTGAACACAATGTTACAGAATGCGCTTCGTCAAGAACAGCCGCGGTGCCCATATGCCCGAAATCATTTTCAAATGTTAATGTCACGTATTGATCTTTCGAATAAAAAAAAAATTTTGATTACAATTTAATTTTTTGTGTTATTTTTTACAATTTCAAGTTCTATCGGGCTTAAAAAAACACCCTAGTTCTCGAGATATAGCTTTTTAAAAAACAAAATTTCTTATAAAGCTACTGAAAGATTAGTAGTTAGTTAATTTATTTGGAGAATTCTATATCAGGAACTATGTGACGTACAGATGTCTATTAGCACTCAAATTAAAGCTAGTTTAATGCACTATAAAGAAGTTTATGAACTTTACCTTTGTAGGAATAGTAGTTTTCATAGTAAAAAAATAGTAGTTTGCTAAAATAAATTGATTTATAGTTGTTCGGACAATAAGTTTAATTTATGAAAAACTTTATTTCAGAAACTATAAGACGTACAGATATCTGCCAGGGCTCAAATTAAAGCTAGTTAAATTTACTACAAAAAAGTTAATAATGTTTATCTTTGTAGGAGTAGTAGTTTTTATGATATTTGACAAAATAAACTCACAAAATGTTAATGTTGTTCCTATAAAATGTTGGATTTTTGAAAAAATATATATCTAGATCCATAAGACGCACATATGTCTGCCAACAATCAAAATAAAGGAAATTTAACTTACTATTAAGTAGTTTATGACACTTATCTTGGTAGGGGTATTAGTTTTTATGAAATTCACATATGAATGTGTATTTGGCAAATGAAAATTTGTCCGAACAACTATAAATCAATTTATTTTAGCAAATTTCATGTAAACTATTACTCCTACGATGATAAACATCATAAACTGCTTTATAGCAGATTAAACTAGCTTTAATTTGAGTGCTAATAGACATCTGTACGTCAAATGGTTTTTGAGATATAAATTCACTAACTACTGATCTTTCAGTACGTTTCATACAAATTTTCATTAAAGTAATCAAAAATTGGGATGAGATAACTGCCTTTTTTCTCCTCTTGGGCTCTTGCACTATTACAGATGAAGTCCCATCTTTTTCTACCCACAATCCTTCTGAGGAACTTCATTTCTGCATCTTTCAATCTACTTTCCTGTTTATCTATCATTATCCAATTTTGAATTCCATATAGGAGAATACTGGAGCTTCACATTTCTGTCTGTTTCTCTCTTTTCATTAACAGTATTGCAGATATGGTAGTATACCGAGTTCACCTCGCTAATCTCTTAGTCCTCATTTCTTGACCGTTCAATAACAATTCTAAGGTAGAAAAAATTTGATTCTAGCTCTATTTTTACTCCGTTACAGAACAACTTCCTGTAATTTTCCTACCCGTAGGATCTTGCTCTTGTTAGAGCTGATGAGTATACTTTTTCTACGAAGCTCTTTCTTCCATTCCGTTATGTTGCAACTTCTCTGTAGAGGCCGCAATAAGAACTATGTCGTCTGCATAAAGAAAAAGCAGGACCGCCACGGGAAGCAGATTTCGTTTTTCAAAGAACAATATATCGGTTAGCCTTTAACAAATTGTCGCTATTTGGCGTAGAATAAAATTTATATATACA
>NW_027115927.1:48407-58307 GCF_000696795.3 Halyomorpha halys
GTTAATGAGAGAATTTGAAGGCTATCCAACGCTGAATTGAGGAACATCCGGTAAATGATTTTTTCTTTTTATTTATTTAATGTAATTTACATCTGTACATGATAATAAATACAATAAGTAAATATGTGGAATGTTTCATTTACACTTGAAAATATTGGGAAGGAATTCAACCTATGAAGGGTTAATAAGGGTGCAGTATTTATTTATTTATTTATATTTGTTTTAATACAAATTATTTCAGTTTTCCAGTGTCAATAATAAACAAATGCTAGAATATTGTTTAACCTCAACTGTAAATGCCCGTGGTTCACTTTATAAAATTATTTATTCATGCTATTGCCGATTTCATTGAATGCGTAGGCTTAGCAGTCCCCATTGTGGAGAAGGGTGGATAATGCTCCCCTGATGAGGAGCGGGTTATTCAACATCGGTAGTTGGTGACGAGAGCTAGCAAATTGAGACCCCTAACTACCTCTTAATTACCAGGTCCTCACTTTTTGCCTGCAACTGCCTCGTTAATCTTCATTAGCCTTAGTTCTCTAGTCAATATTCCTTATTTCCGTCCTCTCTATTGTGAATTATACATCTCATTCTAAAAATAATTCGAGTTATTCAAATACTCATAATAAATATTGTTTTTGTTCGAATTTAAGGACAAACTACGATGCTCTTGTAACTAAACAGACTATTCTTTTATTTTTAAAATTATTTCGTAAACAATTGTAATTAAAGGAGCAAAGAAGATGAAAATTATTGTTGCCTATGATAGTTCAAGATAATTTGATAATAATGTATATGATTGTCTATATTAATTAGATAGATTGGGATATTATTATTGGCGCGACACAACATAGAGGTCCAAGGTCTCGCGCGATGTATGTAGGAAATACTCGTCTCATGACGAGGTTTTCAAATGGTGGGTTCGTCACTCCCACCCCCATTTTTGTGAATAGCACCCATTGGCTTACGAGCCTCACAAATGCCCGTGGGGAGGTTGTGAGCGAGTATTGCATATTTATATGCTTGAAAAATTCGGAAAAAAAACAGGAACGGGGACTCGATCTCGTAACCATCGGGTTGTTAGACTGGCGCGTTACCACCCTGCTACCGTGAACCCCCCGATAGATGGAGGTAATAATAATTAATGATAAAGAATGTTTATTGATAATTATTATATGAATGTGTAAACCTATTGATTATTTATTTTAACATTAGAGAATTCTCATCACAATTTTTTTAATTTTCTTTTTGTAGATAAAAGTAAAAAAAAAATATATAAACCCTTTAACATTCAAATTTTAAACTAGTTCTCGGACAACGGACACATTGTAGTTAGAAAATTAATCTTTTCATTATAATTAACAATTGTTTAGACTTAGTGATAATTGAATTTAAAATTAGTATATAGCTGATTTTGACCCTATACAATTTTTTTACTTCATTCATTATCTGAATATTTCAGTCCTTAAATTCTCATAAATAAAACCCATTATTTTGAGCTGCAAAATTCATACTTACAAAGTGGCATAGTATCTTCATTAGTTCATCGCTTAGCAATACCTTTATTATTGTTTTATAAAATGATGAAATAATTTTTAAAATTAGGAAATGGAGGAAAAACGTGTGGTCGTACAGTTTTGATTTTATATATTTTTATCGACTGCAATAAATATTGAGACGTATTTTATTATGTAATCCTCATGAGATAACTTATAAAGTCATTGAGTGAATTTAAACACTCAATTGTAGATCAAAAACGAATCTTTAAAGAGCCCTACCTACATGATGAGGAAGTGAAAAAAAGCATTTCTATTATTTTATTTACTCCTTATACATTTATTTTGAAAGTCAAATATAACCTTCATAATAAAACAAAAAAAATGTAATAAGAAATAGGACATAGCAATCCTCCTTTCTATGCTATCTTTATCGGTCAATAGAAGTTAGTTATGCTTTGATGCAGAAGCAGAAGCCTAGTAACTCGTTAGAATGGAACTCTTCTTCAGAAATCGAGTTATCACGTAAAGGGCCCTTCGCCTTTCATCAATGGGTTCATCCATCAAGATCAACAATGACAGCGACAGGGTGAAGTGGATCTAGAACTACTCTTTAGCCAACTTTACAAGAAGATTGTCTAACTCAAACACGTTCATTATTAATTGATCTTCTCAATTTAATGACATTTTTAGCAGGTTTTTTTTTATTGTACATTACTAAAATAACATAAAAGCTTTTATTGATTGTCATGTAATTCCTGATACTTATATTATTAAGTATAAAAATTTATTAAGATTTTTTTTATGTATACCTTAATTATCTACTATCAAATACTATCACTATTTATTGTCAATTACATGACATATATATTACGAGTTTTTCTATTTATTAAAATTTAATATTAGTTGTATTTTATATTTTAGGTGTGTTTTATTCATGTTAATGATGGGAATGATAAAGAAAAAAAACAGGGAAGTCACATTGGGTTGGAAGAGAAAATATGAAAAAAAAAAAATAGAAGAAGAAGAAAGAGAACAAAGTGGGACTAACAAAAAAAATTAATAAAGTGTCGAAAAAAAGAAATAAAAATGATGAAAAAGCATATACTATTATTATATATTATTTTCTTGTTACGCCTATATATTATAAGATTAAAAAAAAAAAAATGTCTCATTAGATTTCAATAAGTATGCTTTGTGGCTAGCAACCCAATAAAGTTGGGCAACACATCTTTCTTGTTTTTTAATAAAGTTTTTCTCTCATAGAATCATTCACTATTAACAATTTAATTATTGTGTGTATTATAATTGACCTCTTAAGGCAACAAATAAGAATGGTATGTGATTCATATTTAAGTTCAAGACAAATGAATAAATAAACCCAACTTAATTTATTTAAGTACTACATTATTATATTACTATATTGCTATACTGTGTACTGTATTTTTATAAGTATTATGTATTTCAGTGAGAGAAATGCTTTATTGGAAAATTCTTCCCATCGCACATATTATTGGATATATAAACATTCATATACTTTCTTTAACAAAGATACAAATTCTTTTGTCTCAATTTTTTATATCTATTCTTCAAAAAATAAATAAAATAAATTTAAAATTTTATTTTATTATGATTCAAGACATTTTGTAACATTCTAAAAGATTGGCAAGATCTCTAATAGACTTCTTGAAAATGGCAATGTTATAGAGTAGAAATTTCTTGTGAATTGCCAATGATTTCGTAATTGTGAATAGTCTCAGTTTTTGATAATTTATCCCTCTAGAGTGCTTCTAACAGAAGAAGTACCTAAGGAATTTGTCTTAACATTTATTTTATTATTGCAATCGGTAAAAAAAATATTCCATTTCATTTGAAATTTTGGAGTTAGTTGCGCTGGGAAGGAACTGGATAAGACTACAAAATACACGATTCTCACAAAAGATAATCTACATATACTACTGTTATCACAAGAAAAAAAGTAAATAAAAATTGGATTAGTTATAGGTGCTAATCAGGGTTAACTTATATAACCTATTTCAGTATATTAGCACCTATAAATTTGTACCACTTCAACCTATGAAGGGTTAATAAGGGTGCAGTAATGATTATTTAAGTGAGAGAAATGCTTTATTGGACAATGCTTTCCATCGTAGATATAGGGCTGCTAAAACGAACAACGTCCTTGCATATTCATTTTTGGATATATAAACAATAGTATACTTCCTTTAACAAAGATAAAAATATTTGTATCCCTATTTTTTTTTATTATTTCTAACTACAAATTTAAATAAATACAATACATTTCAAATTTTATTTTATTATAATTTTAAATGAAAGCGAGACACACCGTGGTAAGGCACGATGTAGATAACTCCATGAACCTGGGTTCGAATCCGGCTGGGCAAATAATTAATTTGTTACACTGTAGCCGTGAGTCATCCCTGTGGGTTCTCGAGCCCTCCTGAGGTCCTCCCAGCCTCATAAGCCCCAGTTTGAACGCTTAATTGGGTAAAAACTGGCGGTAGAGTGTGATTCTGACCAAATCACCTCCATGCACAATCATTGGATCTTTGCATCCCTACAAAGTACAGCACCCTTAAGTCTTCATGAGTTATAGCGGTGCAGATTTAATTTAATTTTACAATTTTAAATAAAATATAGGATCCAATTAAATAAAAATTTGTTTAGAAATCGATACAATTAGCATGCCCCAGGGTAGGCACTTATCTCATTCACTAATAAATTTAGCCATTGATCATTTATACTGTGACCTCTATGATCAGGATGTTTCACATAAATTTGGATATAACTTAAGAATGGATCAAGAGATTGTGGACCCCGGCTAACACCTCTTCATTGTTTCCCTTCATTGATAGTAGGCTTGCATTGTGCTATATTTAAGCTTAATAAATGAAGATGATTTTTAGATACGGGGTAATTAGAACTTTGCCGTTGTTCAAGAGCAATAGCTGCTTGAAATATTAAAAAATCTTTAAAAATATTAAACTTTAATTTTCAACTTAACGCCATGGAACGCTTTCTATATTTTTCGGCAGATCTAACAAAATACCTATAAATTTTAACGTATGAATTACGTTTATAAGAAATTTTATCATGTTTAATTTGGTTAAAAAAGAGAGCAATAAAGTAGATTTGTTTGTGTTTTTTTCTGAGAAATACTTCGGATAACCGGTCAAAACAATTTTATTTTATAGCACTTTCTTGTACATCTCAAGTTATAGCACCTATTGCCATTGTATGACCACTCATTGATGGGGCGTTTAATAATTCCTCAGAATTTTTTACTACACTAAAGGTGTTTGTGTTTGTTCTTTAAAAATTCAAATCACTTTTCAATCCCTCTCTCTCTCTCTCTCTCTCTATATATATATATATATATATATATATATATTTATTAGAAGTTATGTTTTTACTTTGATTTCAATCAACCGAAACTTTACGACCCGATGATCACGACAACTGGGGATTAAGGAGCCATTCAACCCTAAGGTCTTTATCCTTCTTCAGAATTCAATTGTAATTGTAGTTTAGACATCAAACGACTGCCTGGAATTCTTTTTCTTCAAAGGGATATTTCTCTTTTACGGCATTTTATCTACTGGCCTTTTTTAGAACTGAATCAGTTTGAAATATATCTGTCTAGGCCCCACATTCTTCGTTTTAAGCTCAACAATTTCCTAATATATTTGGTTACAAATATTTTTTTTAAGAACGTTCATCAAGTCTGAAAAGTAAAACAATTGATCACAGCTTCATTCTGATTCTTACTTGCACTACTTTGTGAAAAAATAAATATTTAATTATCTCAGAAAAGATTAGAATTAATGGATAAAATGTTATTTGATGTATAAAAAAATACAAGTTACCGCTTTGGAATAATATCAGATATACAGATTTTTTTAATTGATTGGCCAGAAAGAAAATTAAAATAAATACGTTATTATTGTTGCGTTTAACTAACTCTTTATTAATATACGATCTTTTACAAACAACTTTCTTATCATAAGATTTATTATTTATAACAAAGTTATATTCTTACTGAAGGTTTCGTGGTTTTGTTTTCTCTATTGGAAATAACGGCCATTTACTAAAATAATTACATTCTCTCAACAATAGAAGTATATTGCAAGATAATGTATTGCATTAGTTAATTTCAGATCCAAATATTAAACAAAAAGGCACGTTTTAAGGCCAGGTGGATCCAAATATCTGTTCTTGTAAATGGTCTGTGATTGAATACACATTTACCACCTAGCTCAAAAAAGAAAAATTGTACGAAACTTTAATCAGGTATCAATTAAGACATATACATAGGATATTATGGTATTTTTTTAATATCTGTAGTCAACTCAGTGGAAGTGCCACTTTGTATTTACAATTTTATTGAAAACGGCTCTAGCGATTTGGATTAAATCTGATTCATCATTGTAGAATTAAATAATCTTGATGATATCAGGTATGTTCTCACCTCATTGAACTGTTTTGACTTTAATTCTGAATTTAAAAAAAAACTTTGTTTACATTACCTTTAATTTTTATTATTTTAAATAATCAACCATCTTCTATTGCTAGTACTAATAAAACAGATAAAAGGCATAAAATAAGTTAAATAATAACTAAAGGAAAATATTATGCTGGGATAAAAACTGATTTCCAGAAATGAGAGCAGTAATATAGATGTATAATATACCGTTTGAATGCGTTGAATGACGATGAAGGAGATAAAATGTGATGGAGAAAGTTCTGGTAAACTCAATTAAAAATAAATTGTTTCGTTTTCTGTAATTGCTATCAAAAACAGGAGAAAAAAAATACCCTTTGAAGGCATATCGGTTTACAATGATTAGTACTTTGTGTATATAGATTTACATTGTTATTGATTATTAAATTATAATAAATAAATTATTATTTATTCCAACTGCTTCAATAATGGAAAAATAAAATTAACATAAACTATGAATGTGTTCATTTAACAAAACTATGATCCCACCAACTGTTTATTACAGATTGCAATCTTGGTCTATTACACTGAAGGAAGGACAGCGCCTTAAACTTTTGGAAAATAAAATATTACGTAAAATATTTGGACCAAAAAAAAGATTAGTTAATGAGAGAATTTGAAGGCTATCCAACGCTGAATTGAGGAACATCCGGTAAATGATTTTTTCTTTTTATTTATTTAATGTAATTTACATCTGTACATGATAATAAATACAATAAGTAAATATGTGGAATGTTTCATTTACACTTGAAAATATTGGGAAGGAATTACCCATTGGTGATACTTCAAGCATTAATTTAAATTAATCCCGTGGCCATCTTCTTTTCAGACGCCTTGGAGGATTATTAGGGATTGTTAAGGATGAGAGATTTAGAACTAATGGGTTAGGATGAGTAAGGAGTTAGGAATGAAAAGACGCATATCTGTTTAGGGCCAAATCCGCAACGAATGGGATGTTGAGGTCTTTGTGGATGAGTTTATTTGTAACGTAGTATGGAGCATCAAGGATATTATGTAGGATTTTGAATTGTAAGGATTGGATGCGGGAGGAGTTTGATGGTTTGGTGGAGCCCCAGAGCTCAATTCCATATGTCCAAATTAGTCGAAATCTACGAGCAGTTTCTTGTCGTTTCAGTCTTGTATGTGCATTCCAAGTAAGTCTCTTTTCAAGATGGAGTCCTAAGTATCGAATCTGTTCAACAGGCGTTCCGGTAAATGCAATTCATATTACATAATTGTGACGAATTACATGAGCTTTTGGGTAAGGTTGTTTGGTTTGGTAAAGAGGGGAATCCTAAAATGTTAATTAACACTGAACCGAAGGAAAGATGTCCGAGGTGTAGAATGAAAAGTAGGCTTCACTAAGGGAATGTATATGCTACATAAGCAATGAATATAGCAATGGTAGTGTGGTGGCATGATTAACGTCTTCAGCGGCAATAGTTGACGTTTGCAAAGAGAGTATTTGAAATGGGTTTGCCACTGTCGAAATTATTATTAACATTTTTATTTCTTTAGTATATTCCTTTTAAATATATTTTTAATTATAATTCATTTAAAGTTACATTATTTTACATTTGTTTTAGTGGCAAACCCATTTGAAACCTCTCGCCATATGATCAATTACAATGAATTAATTTAAAAAAGAACGTGTGTTGTTATCTGAAAAAACTGTAAATTATAAATGTTTTGTAATATATGTAAGTGTAAATATTGTTCTATTGAAGAATAAAGAACGTAATTATCGTTACATATATATCTTTTTCGTTTCACACGAACACGCACTAAAGTAGTGTCGGTATTGAACCTTCGGATTTGCTAAACCTTTATTATTATTATGAATGTGTACAAGATGATTTATTTTATTTTTTATTTTTATATATAGTTATTTTAAATATAATTTTCATTATAATTATTATCCATATTAGTTTTTACTTTCCTTATTTTATTTCTTATATTCTTTTTTTATTTATTTTTCTTATTAACTAATATGTGCATATGGTATGATTGAGTACTTATAATCTTAATTCTTATTGAATAAGACAAGTTATATTTTTTTAATAAAAGTTTAATAAAAAAAATTAATATTAATACTTAATGTTGTTCAAAGTGTTTAGTGTTGAGCTTTAAGTCTGGGCATCTCCTTTCAACAAGTGAACAGACGGCACTTAACTTGGTATATACTATTATCATGCTTTCCTGATATGACTACTGGATATTTTTTTAAAAAAAGTAACATGAAAAAAAAAGTCTATGGAAGCCTGTCAGCCACTTTAATTCTGTACGAATAAAGATAATTGTAGTTTGAGTTATTTTCGTGTGTCACATTATATGTATATACAGATGTTACCTAAAGTCATTATTAAACTTTGTCTTGAATAAATTAACATTCGTAACACTACAATGTTGTGAATTCGTTAAAACTTGAAAATTTAACTTTATTGAATCCCACTAAGGATTTTCGCCAGCCACTGACAAGATTGGGGTGGGGGATGAACCCCAAGACTGGAGATGAATGTTTCTCTGGGGGAGATTAATACAGACAGCCCTAAGGATGCTCTCTTACCCGTTTCCCAGCCTCAACATTGTGCTCCTTAAATACTAGCATAAATCAGCCCCTACGAAGGAATTAGTCTGTGTCATCCTGGAAGACTTAACAGATTCTGAGGGAGAATATTTTATTAGTTAATCTTATTATCCGGGTTTCTTCACGAGAAAAAAAAATCCGTTCTTATCTCGAGTGTGGAGGGTGGAAAAAATTACCAGAGTCTTACGGAATTTGATTCATGAACAGGTTGGAACGTTCATCTCCAGACTTGAAAAAATGTGCACATATTTTTTCTTTTATCTACTGATTGCTTCATTGACCAAAAGCAAATAGATAATGTAGGCGTTTATTGGTTGATGTATATAATCTATGGACAGTAATGTATTGCTTATGTACAACTTTTCATTGACATTAAACCTCAACCCATGATTGGATTTGAAAGCTACATTACAACTGTGAAAAATAAAAATGTTTCATGTTAAATTTGTAAAATATTTAAGGTATATCATTTTTTTATCAACTCTGAAAACAGAATTACTTTTCTAATACCTTAAAAAAATATGTCTGTATTGTGCTTCTGTGCAGAACTGTGCTACCGTAGTATCCCAGTGGCTAACTGGTCTTAGCATCAGACCTTTTCAACAACTTCATTCGCAATTTTTCCATTTACGTTGTTACTTTCCTGCTGTACTATCCTTCGACGATTGTTAATTTAGTTCTTGTGACATTGGAGTCTACCAGAATTTGATTACATCTACGCATTTTTACAGTTTTCTGAGCCAACAGATAACTTGTTTTTGTTAACGTCTGAATGACCAAACTTTCCTTTTAACTAAGTTAAGGGTCTTATAATTTCTTAATAAAAGAAAGTTTCACTCAGTACCATATATTTATTATATTATACTTTCCCTATATTTTTAAATATTTAAATTATATATAACTAATTTAGATTTTTTTAAAACGTTTTATTTGATTTAAAATTATTAATACACTAAGGTGTTAATTAATTAATATTGCAGCTTGGTTAGTTGGTGGTACTTCTGGAAGAAAAAAAGTTGTTTTATTGAAGGTAGGTAATGATTGAATAAAAAGTATGTTTGAAAACAATTATGCTGTGACAGGTTATTAAAATTTTTTTGTTTTAACAACTAATAATTCTCGTATACAAGCCTTGTAGTGGCAAATAATAGGTATAAATCATTCTTGTAATAATTTAAGGCTAGGTCTTGGAATCAGTCTTAGGCTATAGCTAGACTATACCATCTTAGCTGGACTGATATCAACACCTTATAATGCCACAAGGCAATCAAAGGAAGAAGACTCAATAAAAGTAT